>NC_089530.1:23360626-23660626 GCF_963924715.1 Thunnus thynnus
GATGTTTGCAACAGCGAGGCACATCACAACACAAACATTAAAAAAAATATGTTTATAGTTAAGATGGCTGTTTGCAGTAAGAAATGATAAAGGTTGATTCCAATTTAAAACTGCCGGAGGATTTTCTGTAAATGTCTGTAAACAATAACTGCGGTAATTTTATGATGCTGCATGGGGTTGCAATATTATTGTGTTATATGAAACGGCTCTTTAAGTCCCTATCATCGCTCTGTTGATAATGACAGTATTATCCTCACTTCCTGCCTGACCCAGGAGGAGCCCATCACTGGTGTTCAGGATTGCTGCCAGTGATCCCTCTGTTTCATCAGCCAGATAAGTGTTGCTCCTGTAGAGCAAGAGAGGCTGCTCTGACTGAGAAATACAGTTTCAGAGTCTTATCAAGGCAGCGGTGGGGCTGGCACATACAGGTTCACAGAGGGATCTATACATGAGTGTGCCAACAGCTGTTCGTACACACCGGCCAACACACATCAAGACAAATACATGAACAACAAGAGCTGGACTATTAATTCAATACTACTGCATTAGATGGAATCAAAAATAAAATAGTTGCACAAAATAGTTTCTGCAAGGTGAGATTCCATATACTGCTCAGCTCAAAAGGCTTGTTTTTCATTATCTGAATCCCCTGAAATGACAAAAGTGGTAAAATTAGAAAAAAAATTGGAGGTTTTGTACGTGATATCGACAAATAATACAACCAGGATTATCATAACTATGTTGGAAAAGTTACATCAAAAATGTTTTTCCTGTTTTTTACACATAAACTGGTTTAGAAGTTTAAATAAAGACACGGAGCAACATTTCCTGTCCACCTGACAAATCTAATCAAACATTCACCGTCCTGTAAGCTCTGCTATGGTCTCCACTAACTCTACTAACTACTGCTTGTCTGAGTTTCTTTACTGTTTTTTTTTTATGGATGTATATATTAGACTTAGCTGCACCTTCTACTTGCAACTGAAGAATCGAAATGAGCTAAAAGAAGCTAAAAGCTACACAGTTTTGCAGAGTCGGGTGTTAATTCTCAGTGAGTGTGAACAATCCTCACTTTACATTCAGTAATTGCTTACTGCAGATGTCGGTATTCGGTATTGTGAGAACACTGCATTAACAAATGGAGCCTGTCAGAAAGTAAAAAGAGGTAGAATGTGAGAGGATGGAGAGGCAGTGATGTAGAAAATGTAGAAAGACTAAAAGCTTTGGAAATCCAGATATTGAACAATCCATAAAAAGATAACTTTTGTTTTATATATAAATAGAAAGGTTTTGGAAAATCTTTTAATGTCCAGGGATCAGATTTGTCCCAGGCTGGCTGGAAAGCCAAAGTCGTCGTCAGAATCCAACAGTAGCTTCATCCTGTGTGTGTGTCTCTTTGTGTGTGTGTGTGTGTCTCACCTGTAGACTGCCACAGAAGTGGTAGATGCCAGGGTCTGTGTTGATGTGGTTGTCAATGGTGTTGGGGTTGCGTTCGCGGTTCCTCTGGTAGGGTGTGGTGGTGGAGGTGGTGGTCTGGACGGGGGACATCGGCTGCCACATCCCGACATCTGTCCCGTTCCCGAAGGCCTGGATGGCGTTACCTACGGAGGGAAAGAGAGAGAGAAAGACAGAGCTTATTAGTTTCTTACTATGAATGATGAGATCCAACATGAACATGTTTCTTTTTTATTTTTCTTGCCAAAGTTGGAACTCTGTCATCATAAAAAAACAAACAACAAATAAAAAGTTAACCAAATTAATGATCGCAATAAAAGAAAACAATTGCCAAAAAAGTGTTTATATGTGATGCTCAGAAATCATAAAGAGGAACGCTCGGCACTAAAAATGTACCGCTGTGCTTTCTAAAATAAATATTTTACTACTTCTGTAGTTATGGAAAAGCAAAGTACCTGTCGCACCTGCCATGATACTGAACCTCCTGTTGACAACATGTTCACCAGCCAATCCAGAGTATATACACATGTATATTCCTAAAATAAGCCAATTTTATTGATTTATTTATTTTTCATAGTAAGCAAGTTTGTTCTGACTTTATTTTTTATCCAGATTGAGCTCTTCATGTAGTTATTTAACTGGTAAAACATCACTTAACACAACAGAAACACTCATTGTAAATCCAAGCAGGTCATTTTAGCACCAAGCTGGATCTTATCATGAATCACCTGCTTGTTAGTCCCTGTGTTAAAATAAAGCCAGCCTAAAACCACAATTAAAGGTGAGTTAGAAGGTACTTAAGTTTTGTTATCACTTCCCTTCATTATAAATTCACCACACAGTCAAAAACCTGAGTGCTGATGTGGCTATTTACCATTAGAGTCCATTAGTGGCCCTATTAATAGCCTTCTATGGCTTTGATGTAAAAGACACACACACACACACACACACACACACACACACACACACACACATCAGAGGAAAGCTGAGCTTTACAGAGCTGCTGTTTGAACGTAATGATATTCTTCCCCGCAACAGTGAATTATGACCCTGATACCGTGGTAAAGGAAGGGAAACCTGATCTGCATACAAGCTCTTTAACCCCATTGAAATGCTCATACATACATACATGTGCAAAGACACATGGTGACGTCTACATGATGTACAGCATTTATTCACACTGTTGGACCGAGTAGTTGTTTTTCACTGTATTTCACTGTATTCTTCACCATATTTAAAGCCAACAAAACAACAAAACAACAAAAACTGTAGTACTATTCCACATATAAGGGTGGTGCAGGTGTTTTATTTTAATTAACAATAAAAATAAATATATAAAATGTGCAAACACAATTTCTAATTATCTTATTTGATAAGTTTTTGGAGGCTTTAAATAGAAAAACAAATACAAAATTACAACTAAAATGAATAAATATAACAACAAAAGCAAACCAAACTAATAAAAAAAAAGGTTCCTGTGCTGGCAGAACTAAACAAAGCAAACTAAACTAAATATTTCTGTTTTCATGTGATGGTCATTGATTTAGTCATTTATCTGTCTCCCAATAAAATATCTTTTCATACAGAGTTTATCAATACAAGCTTTCATGAACCATCGGTCTTTTATTTCCTTTACTCTCTCCGTGCAGATACACTATAAACACTTTGAACAACTCATACAGTGCTATTAAGTTATAAAACATTTGTTTGAAGATGTAGCACAATAAGTGATATTGACTTTTACCTGCCTGAATAAGTGCTCTGTCTCTCAGGATGTTGGCACCAACTAGAATTGTTCTGCTTTGTGCTTCAGGAGGGTTTCAAGTCTATCAAGTCAAAAAATTAATATTGATTTCTTGAAACAAATGAACATTTCTTCTAAACTTAACTAAGTACTTTTAGTTGCTCAAAGATTAACCTGAGCCTAACAAAAGAGGCAGCAGGTCATTTTGGTCATTTTTAAAATGCACCACAAAAATCCTACTTCTTTTGTTGCTGTTTTGGTTTGAGGACCTGTTGAGTAACAGTAAGGTTGTGACTCTCTTTGGATTTTGTCATGCAAAAGTCTGATAGTCTAGTAGGAAGGGGGGGTTCCCATGCACCCCACTGATATATTTTTCTAACTTAGTTTTTTGTCATCCTCAAGGTGTCTAGTAAACAAATTTGCATGTTCCTAACTCGAAATATTGTCCAATAGGTCCGTTTGGCGGCCATCTTTGCGGCCATCTTGGATTTGAAGACATCATACAGAGACAAATGATCCCATTTTTCTATATAATTTTGGCATGAGGAATTGATTGAGATGGTTATTGTAGTGATTTTATCAAGTTTGGTATATTAAAACTCGAAAAATAAGAAAGAAGTCTGTATCATTTGCAAAATGACTGTCTACATATGGGTGTACATATGACGCTTGATAAATATATACACAGTGTTATTACACATCTTGACATAAAGAAGTAAGTCAGTAAATTTGTGAATCAATTCTCAGTCCACACTTTTACATTAGGATACCCTAAAAATGTCCTGCAGGGCTGAGGCAGCATCTGCAGCATCACCACTGTTTTCAATATCCTCCAGATGTTGGAGAATGTTTGATGGCGGGTGTTTGTCCAGTCAGTGACCTGCCCTATTATTCTTATTATTACTCTTATGGTCTTTTCTGAAGGCAACCGTGGCAGCGTTCCCTTATTCCTGCTGACCTAGTTCAAGATATTTACTTAAGTGGAACCGGAGGAACCTTCTCCGAGTGTGCTTGACATCTGAGCAGGTCAGAATTACCCTCAGTCTTCTCAACAGCTTGCTTTATGGCAGACTTTGCAAAGGTGATCTTAATAAGATCACAAGACCTCAAATTAAGACTATGAAGTGAAGTAGTCAACTTCTTTAGATTTGTAATCACCTCAGGATTGAGTCTTATGTTTGGACGGACTTGAACACATATTGTTCAGAGCCACTTTACCCAGCACGGTCTCAACCTCCTGTCCTCTATCGTTTCCTTCCTCCCCTCTGTGGAAGTGGCTTCTGCTTAAACTCACCCTGACCTAGAAAGAACCTTTGAGTTTGTTCCACTCTGCACATTTAATAAACGTGACTATTAATCTTGAGTTAAGTAGAGCCGGAGACTCCTTCACTTCATCTGCTTTGCTGAATTGACCTCTGGAAAGACCAGACATCCCAAAAGATGGAGATACTCTCTCTATCACATAGACAAACAGACTTTTTCATAATTGCTTTCATTTACGTCGACGCTATAGAGCGATAAAGGTCATTATTGTGATATGAATCCCAGGTTAGAAGATGATGAGACAAATTACAACTAATTTGATGACAAAATCTGAAAAAAAAAGTCGTTTCAGGTCTCATATCAAAGAAATAAACTGAAATTTTGTAATTTGTTAAACACATAAGTGATTAAAAAAAGAAATGAAGTATAAAAAGCTGCACAAATGTGCCGCCATTCATATCACATTTGCAATAATCAGCACAAAATAAGTAATTGTTGTTTATATCCTGCAGGCCTGACGTGTGCTTTTGCTCACAAATGTGCATGTGCATATTTAATTTTTTGCTTATCCGCGTGAACATGTGATTGTGTTGGTGGAAGCTTTGTGTCGAGACAGCAGAAGGCTGATGAGCGTACTGTAAGTGTTGATGGGCTCTTTCGGAGCTTCTTTGTCTCCTCATCTCAGACCTAATTACTCTCACAGCACAGTGACCGTGTGTGGAAAACAGTTTGCATCTCAAATGAAGCCTCAGAACGTGAAGAGAAAATATATGTTTAGTTGATTCCTGTTTCCTAAAATGTAATAAATATTCTATATCATTGTATTCATACATGCATTGTCCATTATTCCCAATCAATTCAACTGCCTCTGAAGACTTACATTGTCTTTTCCATCAGTAACTATAGAAACACCACTTAATAGTTTGTTTGTAGATTAATAATAAATCTAATCTAATTATATGACATATGCATTTTTATCTTCACTTTGCATATCATACTGTAATTTCAGTATCATGGCACTGACCTGTGTTTGCTTTACAAGATAGCGCATTAGCTTGTAGCTACTTGACCTCATTAGCTTCAATGAAGAATGATAGCAATGCTAACATTATGTTTAGATCACGTAAAGGCTAAAAACTTTCTACATATTTAAATTAAAGCACTTTAGTGCAGATGTTTCATTGTGACGATGGACTGAAAATGTTATGGACAGACCTGTGAACATGAACACAAATATATTATGGATCAAGAGTTAGGCAAAACAAGCCTCTAGGCAGAGTATGTACAGCGTTTCCAATCAGGGTAAATGTGCCGTTTTTACCACTTCAACGGTTTCACCACACTTCATACGAGGTGAAAGTATTCCTATGAGCACACATAGAGCGCTAGTCATTAGGAGTAGTCTGGACAATAAGCCTCAAACCTTTGAGCTTATTACTTCTCAATGCAAAGTAAATGGCACCTCAGTGTCTGTTTGCTCAGGACACATTAAAGCGATTCACAGAACTGCAACACACTATAATATACAAGATATATACAGTAAATTGGAACTGAACCAAAACATTCAAACAAACACACATTTGTGCATCTATACTTGTGAGGTCCCCTAACCTGCTGTATATCTTAACCTTAACCACCAAACTTGTAAACCTTAACTAGCAAAGGTGATAACTTTACAGTCATTGTAGCCATCAGCCGCTAAATAGCTTCATGCTAACTACCAAAAAAATCCATTTGTGCAAAGCTAATCGGCTAAGAAAATATTGAGCTGACACACTGGAACCTCAGATGAGGGTCTAAGCATTTAAAGGCCTCAAAAGCTCCATGATTCTGAGGACAGTTACTTGAAATTAGGCCCAACTGGGTTTTAAAAAGTACTCAGAGAGGATTTAAAAGAAAGCAAACCACAAATTGAAGCCAATAATAACCCTAAAATTTTAGAGGTGTTATAAAGCGTCTCATTAATAGTTCCTAAATGTGTAGACGACTCGTCTGTCTCCTGAGACCAATCACCTATTCTAGAAATGGACGACTTCAACACACTTGACCTGAAACCATATTACTGTAGGTGAACATCAATGAGTATCAACAACAGGTCATATTTGTGTCTATTTATTTTCTAAACCCCAAAACCAAGTCTTACCCCTAAAATAGTCCTTTGATTAAAGTGAGAACCAGACCAAATATCCTCACTTTCAAGGTCTAAATCTCCAATTGTTCCTCAAAAGACAGCAGTATAAGAACACACACACACACACATACACAAAGAGCTTTTTAAAGCACTAAACCAAACATTTGTTTAACCTTTACCAATGCAAACATCATGACGTATTTGAACAAACATGATATCATCTTCACACTGCAGCAGATATTTGTGTTAACAGTGTGGGTTTGCCTCTCGCAGACGGCAACATTACCACTTCATCTCACTTTACATGGACCTGACTGGCTGTAATACTAGAATAATGATCATGTCTGACGGTGTGTCACCTTTGCATATTCAGTGCTTATTCAGGAAACGGGAAGGCATCACATCGGAAAAGCTTTGAATACATTAAAGCGCAAAGTCTTCTTGAGAATATTAAAGCGGTTCTCCAATCCAGTGTTTGGACAAAATAAATTAAGCTATTGCTGGATAATTTACCTCTAAAAAGGCCTCTAAAAAGTTTTCAATTATCAGATTATTCAATCAAACATTGCTTCATTTTAAGAGCTGATATATACGCTGAAATATCTGTTCCCAGTATGACTAGTAAATGAAGAATTACTGGCTCAACATCCCAGTAAATTCTCTCCCATCATCTCTAAACAATAAAACATCTAAAGTACGGTATAAGAACGGAAAGGTCTCTCAGTATTTCCATATTCTCTCTTTCCATCTGTTCTCTCTCTTTCTCCCTTGTAGTTTCCTTCTAGTCATGACCCTGTAGCCGGTCTGTGTCAGGATCTTCAGAGTTGTCAGTTCCAGTTACTGCTGAGCAAGCTTAATGAGAGCAGAAAGAGGGGGGGGGGGGGGGTGGCATGAAAGGAGGGAGATGGAGACAGAGAGCTGAGATGAGCAGAGAAGAAGCGAGGAGGAGAACAAGTGCGAGGAACGGTTGTAATGGTTAAAATAAAGAAGTGAAGGAAGACTAATAATGAAAAGTCAGAGGAGGTGTATTTGTCCTTCACTCGGCTCCCTGCAGTGAAAAGAAGCAAATAAAAGATAGAAAGAAGGAGCTTGTTTTAACCCACATTAACCCCTTTGATCTCACCAATCCCACACAGACACACTCGAACAGACACGCTCAAAATCCTGCAAACATGCTGAGAAATATACATGTACTGAGGCTCACACAATCATGCACACATACGTGCTAAAACACACACTGAAAGTAGCCTTTATTATAAGGCAGAACCAACCTCGTTAACCCCAGCTAGTAGAAAGACAACAGAGCAGAGAAAACAAGAGGAGGGAGGGGTGGTGAGGAGGGGGGAAAAAAAAGATAATAGAAGAGGAGAAGACAGATGAGAGAGAAGTGCTGCTGAAAATGAGGCTGCATTTTGTTGGTGTTTTCTCATCTGGTAACTGTCATTTTGACCGAGAAAAATCAAACCGCCCACTTCGCTTGTGCAGAGATGAACCGCAAGCAGCAACTTATCTCCTTTATTGTGGCTCATTATTTTTGAATGTACACCATTTTCCAGAGCATATGCCTTCTTAGAAACACATTGACCAATTGATTGCTCGATTCAAGTGTCTTTAGGCCGGTTGCTTCGTCAATTGAATGCCAAATTGATTCATTAACACTGCAAGAGGTAAACTTTGCACTTTGGCAGCTGTATAATTGTGAATTTACAGACACTGGTGAATGTGGACTACTCTACAACAAATTGGCCATTAAATCATGTGATGTAACGCCGGTTAGATGCAAACAGACAGCAAAGTCATGATTCCTTCTGTACCAAAGTTTACCAATGAGACGTGAGCAGCAAAAGATTTTGGATGAGTCATTTTGCGGGGGCTTGTAGCTCTCCTGCTGTGAGAACTTCATCAATCTTCATCCCACTTTCCCCAAACCTCATCAAAGGTTCAGTTTATCCATCCACAAAAACATGGAAATTACAGTGCTCCCATCCTAATCAACCAACGCTGATTAACAAAACTACCCACAAAATGATTATTATTAAAACGTATTTGATATTTTTATCCACCGTCTCATAGTGAAAGACTTAAGATATTCTTCACTCTGTCCGACTTTCCTCTCCAGAAAGAAACTTACAACTAAGTAAGTAAGTCTAGTGTGAGTCTAGTCTAGCGACACAGTTTGTATTTCACCCTCGCCATCCTAGGCTTTGATAGCAGTACTTTTATTTCTGTCACATGATGTTT
Organism: Thunnus thynnus; assembly: GCF_963924715.1. Classification (NCBI taxonomy): domain Eukaryota; kingdom Metazoa; phylum Chordata; class Actinopteri; order Scombriformes; family Scombridae; genus Thunnus; species Thunnus thynnus. The sequence goes on from NC_089530.1 coordinate 23,369,461, forward strand.
GGCCAAAGTTCATTCATCTGGTCAAGTTATTTATGAAATTCGGCAACATGTGATATAATCTGAATAATTATTTTCATGATCGATTAATTGATTAGTTGTCCTGCCTTTAAAATGTCAGAAAATGGTGAAAAATATCAATCATTGTTTTCCAAAACCCAAGATGGCGTCCTCAAATGTCGTTTGAAAAAACGTTGTTTTGTCTCGACCGACAGTCCACAACCAAAAGATACTCAGTTTCCTTTGATAGAAGACTAAAAAAACTAGAAAATATTCATATTTAAGAAGCTGGAATCAGAGAATTCGGAAGTTTTCTTCTTAAAAATGATCCTTAATGATTAAGAGATTGTCAAAATAGTCGTTAATTAATTTAACAGTTGGAAACTAATTGATAAATTAACCAATTGTTGCAGCTCTAAATCTGCCACTTGATGACTTTATTTCAATTGACAAAGTGGCAAAGTGCCATCTAAAAATAAAAAGCCTGCAATCTGAACGTTTTGTGTCTTTGTTTTGCTAATACAAAAAGATTAATAAGAGATAAAAGATTTAATAATAGATTTGTTAGCCTCAGCACTTAGCTAATCCGAATATTTCATCAACCTGAAACTTGATCCAAAATGGAACTGGCCATTAGAGCCGAACCCTAATCACCACTCTGTCATTTCTAATCTTTGTAACTGATACAATAGGTTCACTTTCACTGGAAAATCTAAATGCAATCTTAGCAAACTAACCATTTATTGACCCTCATCCCTACCTGTTATTAACAGGAAAATCCACCTTTTGTTTCTTAACCTGAACCTTTGAGATCAACAGAGATTTTGTCATTTGAAGACGCTCACACCGAATTTGTTACCAGACGGTCTAATAGCCCTCTGTTTCTCAGCAACCATCCTTTAAATATGTTCGAGCTCGGGGTGATTACGAACATTCATCTAGCTTAGGTGTCCTTGAGCAAGATACTCTCTTCATGACCCTGGATTCTGACCTCCGTACGTGGATCAATGAAGACTCAAGTTACACTTAAAACTGTGCTGTAGAGGATAAAAGCAGGCGGACTGACACCGAGCAGACTATCAAAAACAGAAGGAGCCTCTTATCTCCGCCGCTCGGTAGGAATGCCCTGCAATTTATTAATCTTGTCCGGAAATAGGTGCGTTTATATGTGTGTAAATGGTGTGCATGTGTGTGTGTGTGTGAGAGACAGTGAGTGTGTGCATGTTTGAGGGAGGTGTTAATTAAAGTCACGTAAGAGGGTTGGATGAAAAAGCTGCTTTCTGGCAGAGATTTGCAGGACAAGTTCAGACACACACACACACACACACACACATTCAGATATTGTGGTGCAATATGACTTGTTTCTCTACAATGTAGAGGGACAACAATGCAAGCATGGCAATAGGATATATTTAGTGAGAGGGAGAGGCCGAGAGAAGAGGAGACAAGACAAGAAAAGAAACGAGAGCAAGAGATGAAAAAGACCAGAAGAGCAGAGAAAGCAACAGAACAGAACCGAGCAGAACAGATAAGACAGTAGAATAGAGTAGAAGAAAATAGAATAGACGACAGCTGGTCAGACAGCAGCCGAGCAGAGGAAAGGAGGCCGGGGGAACTTACGGAGGCAGGTGTTCTCTGTGAAAAACTCCGTGAACTTGTCACACTCGTCCTTGTTGTTGCCACTGTTGCTGCAGTCACAGTAGGGAGACACGCTGATCTTGGGTGAGCGCAGATAGTTGGGAGTCATCACCGTACCTGCAGCAGGTGGACGGGGAGGAGCAGTTTTTTTTCATTAACTCATTCATCGGTCTCTGTTTTAAGGAAATACTTATTGTCAAGGCTGATAAATATCAAGAAAACAGAATCTTTAAATCCTTTAAGAGTCAGAGTTATCATCCTCCTTCTGTGCTAAATGATGAATGTCATAATAACAAAAGTTAAATCATTGTAACTGTTATTTCTCTTTCCCTCCCTCATGTACAGGAGTAACACAGTGTGGTGGAGTTTCTGCAGGAAGCAGAATGCAGAGGAGCCGGAGTGAAGAATAGGCTCTCTCACTGTGCGGGAAAGTAAATAGCTTCAGTCAGTGATTTCTCACTCCCCCAATAGATTGTTCCCTTGCGCTGGCCGCACTCCAAAACAGGCCTTTTTTGTTTTGCAGTAGGCAGAATGAATTGGCGCTGTGTGGACAGTGTGTGTATGTGTGGTCTAGTTTAGAGACTTGTGAGGACCGACTCTTTGACAGCTCACTGTTGTGAGGACATGATGGGCTGTGAGGACGGATTAGCTGATGCTAGAGATAAAACCGGATTTAAAGAAAAACTCATGTTTCATACAACTTAGGTTTCATTTGCAAGTGTAGTCAGTCCAGTTCAGCAGATCAATATCGAACTAACTGACTGTATCGGTTAAACATGCCCAGCTGGTGATTATCAAACTAACTTCAGCCTGATGTTGGACTGTTTGTTCTCCTCTGCTTGTGTGGTGAGTTTTTCATCATACTTCCTCTCCTTTATATGACAGATTGAGCCATTTGACTCAACTTTTCCCACCTTGTTAACATGTTTTTTTTTTTCCCTCATGTTGCAAGATGCTGCTCTAATCACAAAGCAAACTTAAAATGTGATGATCGATCAATCGTTGTCATCTGAGCTAAATCAGACTTATCCTGAGGTATCTTGCCTCTTCTATTTTTTTTCCAAGGATTAATGTTAAAACTTCCACATTATCAAAGTTTTTTTTCCTTTTTTGAGACTGACATCTCCACAATATTGGTAATATCATAATATGATACCTTTTATCTTATCATGACATGAATATGTAATTTATGTAATAAATATGACAAATACTTATTATGAACAATATGATATGGTACACACCTACCATTGCTTTATTTGAAGGTAAAACCAAAAGTTGCCACACTGGGAATCTTAATAATCACTTTCTGCACAGAAAAATTGCACATATGCACAACTGAGGCGAGGAAGGTATCAGGAGTTTGTCTGTGAGCTGCTGGGGTCATTTCACCGTTTGCCTTTGTTTTCTCTTCCAAAAAAGATCTGGCCAACCTGGAGCTTTGTTCAAAACCTTTATTGCTTAATGTCCAATCACCTGCATCTCTTTACCGTCTGACTTCTAATGTGACCAGTTTCCCGGATTTCAGCAATTACCTCAGTGAGTGGAATGCTATTGATGTAAATTTTAGTGATAGTCAAATCTTTCAAAAAATCCAAGTTACAATAAACCTCATTTATCCTTTGAAGAAAAGGTGTAAGACAAGACTGACCGGTAACAGTCATAGGAACTCACCAATCAGACCCGAGTACGCCAGCAGACAGTCTGCGTAGTTCTCCTTCAGGCAGCCTGACAACGAGCGAGGCTCCGGCTGGCAGTTGGCAAAGAAGTCAGCCAGACGTGATCTGCAACACACACACACACACACATCCAAAAATATTTTAGAGCCAAACATGATTATACTTCTAATAGATTTTATATGAGAAATTCAGATGGCCAATGTGACTGGAATGTGCAGCAAAATGGCCGGTCCAAATGAGTGTACTCTGGAAGTCATTTCTCTCAATGCAATTAGCCTCCTAAATGGCTGCCGTCAGTGAAGTAAGATGACCCTCTTACGTATGCTGCGGCTGTTTCATATCCTGGAATGAACGAGGCTAAAGGCAATTCTCCTCTGGCAAGTCTGTTCTGTTTCATTTACTGCCTTCACAAATGTTTGTTTACACTTTTACCACAGGTGCAGTGGCATGTGAAATTGAAATGGAGTTTTGGATTCCCAAGGAATTCACCATTTGAAGTGAGATTGAGTGTGATATACTGGCTTCTTGACACAAACCAAAACCTTTTAATGCCACTTTTGGACTCTACAATGTTTAAGGAAAAGCCAGTTTTCTTTTACAATCTGGGTCTCATTTTGCAATTTTTCACTCCTGTCACTGATGATAACGTTTCCCTCAGAATATTAATTGCTGAGATTTTTTGGCAGGGAAGGAACAAAAGCGGTCAGGTTTACTATAGGCTGTATTTCCCTGTAAAAAAAGGTTGGTCACACTATCTGAATCATGTATTTGGCAGTAAAACCAGAATTAAGCCCACATGAAATGCTATAACTCCTCATTCCACTTAGTTCCCCGTTGAGTTTTCTTGAAAAATTACAAGGACATTTATATTTCTCTCCAATTGTTTTGAAAAAATTGAAACTCTGGCTTCTCTGCTATATGCAAGCATATTAATTTTCCTCTTGTCACATGTACAACTCATAAAAACATTGCTCCACAGCACTATTAGTGGTCAAGAACTCCACAGTTTACCTTTAACGCACCTCACTTTGAATTTAGCTATTTAAAAAGAGCAGATTTCTGTTTATCTGAAGAGTTATAAGCTAGTAGAAGGAACTGCTTGCAAGCATTTACCAAAACATATACGCACACAAGCATATATACACTCACAGTGTGATCTATCTAATCACACCATCCTGTTGCTGAGCAGAGCAGAGCAGTGCGTAGTGAGAGTTGTCAACAGCAGCCAGTATACTAAACCTGACATATGGTGAGGGAGCTTGTGGAAATGCATGGCTTTAATCTATCTGTGCTAACTGACAAATGGGCTGGGAGGAGGCTGCGCTGCAGTGAGACCTGTTGTTCAGCCCTGAGCGTATGTCTGATGGATCCAGAGAGCATCATGGAAGCAAAAAAAGACAGATATGGAGGGAAGGACAGAAACTTGTAGAATGATTTTACTGTTGTGTTGCTGCTTGTTGTTAAGTAGAGACAGTAGGGTGAGCAGAGAGGGAGGGAGACCTGAGGCCACGGTCCAAATGGAGCTCATTTATGATGCCTAATGCTTCCATTTAATCCCAGAGAGCCACAAGGCTGCTGGCTGTAGGCTCAAGAGACCGCATAAACACACACATACACACACACACACTCCAATGAGGGTGATGTCAGATGTCCATCATTGAATTACTCTTTTCCAACTCTGAATGCAGGAGCCCTGCAGCTTTTCTGTGTGTGTGTGTGTGTGTGTGTGTGTGTGTGTGTGTGTGTGTGTGTGTGTGTGTGTGTGTGTGTGTGTGTGGATCTGAGACTTGAGGCGTGAAGGCAGACAATTTATTTCTGCTGCTGTTGGTGACTACAGTGACTGTGCAATGTAAAGAGGTGTCCATGGGGCATGTTTGTACGTCTGTGTGCTCGACCCTTCAAAACCCAATTATGTTCCAAACACAAAAAAATATTGTAATGGTGGATTTCTACTCTAAATTCAACTATAAATAATTGGCAATAAAAATATTTTATTATGTTTTATCTTTTCTGTCCATTCCAATGGACGGAGAATCTCAAAGCAAGACACCACCTAATGGTAGAAATGACATTAAAAGGTCTTAAGAAACCTTTTTTCAACAAAAAAAATGGGTTTATTTATCTTTGATGAATGGTTAACTCATATCATTGATGCTTTAAAACACATTGAATATATATTTTGTATTATTTTAACAAACATTCAGATCCCCCAACCGTTCCTGGTGGCCTGAGGGTTAAGACGTGAACCATGAACCATGGAGACCTTTGTTGGATTTCCTTCCCCATCTCTCTCTCCCCTCATTTTTCATAAATTCTTTACTATCGTCTGTCTAATAAAGGCATAAACAATGCCCTATAATATTTTTTAAAATATGAATGAATACAATTTGAAGGTCTATTGTATCCTACCTGCAGATGTAGTTGGTCTTGCAGGAGGTCTGCAGTTCGAGACAGTTGGGTTTTTGCTTTTCTTCGTACGAGCAGACAGGGACTATGGTCTGACGCCTTCGTTCAGAACATGCTGTCTGGTCGCTGAGTGGGCACGAGCAGAACAGCATGCCATAGCTGTGCTTCGGAGGAACCTGTGTAACACAAGAATCAACACAACACAACTTTACACTTAAAGTTCAAGACCATTTCAAGATTTTTCTCTTATTTTAATCATATACAGTGGAAACCACTTATAGCAATCACGTCTGTCCGGGTCAAAATGATCATTATAAGCGGATGATTTTTATAACCGATTTTTTCTTTTTCTTTATTTCTCATGCAGATTACCATCTAATTGACATTTGTCTATTACAGTGATTAGACTGATCAGTGCTGTAACTCTGCCATGAGGGAGGACAAAACATTACTAGGAAGAAGGGAAGACATTTCTCTTCCTTTGATAATGTTAAAAGTAAAGTTAGACTTTGCTGTTGGCTTCCTGACTCATTGTAAAAAAGACAAGAGAGAAAGAGAAAGAGAGAGAAGAAGTGGTCGAGCAAGCTAGAGACAGCATGAGGAGAACACGCCCACACCCTGCACCTCCACACAACCCTGCTGAGGTGTGCCGCAACACCCGATAATGGTGCCGCAGCCACTAAGTACATATCATGCTTTTTTTTCCATATGTTGTCATGTATGAAAAGACCCAAAATGAACACTGTAAGCAGACTGTTTGATTACTATAAGCGAATAATTTAGACAGCATTTGTCTAGGAAAATTCTGTCCCGAGCTTTTTGATCCATATAAGCGGTTGATCATTGTAATCGTTTCAACTGTATTTTGTGACAATTGCTGCACTGCCTCATACTTCTTTCCCCTGGATTTACTATTGAAGTCTGAAGTTGTGTAGATGTATTTTCTTTGTTGAGCATCCTCAGTGGCTATTGCTGCTCATGCTAACTCTCAGTTCCCTCTGTTTATTCCACATAAACCATGTCACTGTTGGACATTTGCAATTCATCACTTACTGTGAGCAGGATGATTTTTGCAGTTCAATCAGTTCTCCCAACCTGTTGGTTTAGCATCGGTGGCAGTATAACAAACAACCACCAAATATTGAGGTGATAACATGCAGTCAACAACAGAAAATGTTCAACCCTTTAACGCAAATGTTAAAGTTTCTATGAAACAACAGGGAGGTTTTTATGAATTTTTATGCTAAAATTCCAAAATTTGCTCCCTTGCCTATTCAGCATTGCTGCAGTAGAATAAAAATATGAATACATTCTGATGTTAATGTTGAATGACAGTGTGGATGTCAAAGGGGTTGTAACAACAGACAGCTAGGCTACAAAAGAAGCATGTCATCATAGTTTTATCTCCAACTCAAAGAAAACTTGAGGCTTACGGCTGTTCACACAGAGAGTTCTCTGCTGCGAGAGAAGAAAACAAAATTATACATCACACTAAGATTAACAATGTCATGCGTTCTTTGTAGTTTTCAATTTATTCATATTGTTGCTTACTTGAAGCGGTCCCAGTAAAGTTATTCCAAAGGGACATCATGGGAGCTGGATTGTAATTACAATGGTTCACATCATTTTTTACAATATGGCACAGACAGCAACAACATCGTTTGTGTTTGATGACTGAATCAATGTCAAAGCTTCGCGCTGGAAAAGCAAACCCTATACAAAAAGGCCCGCATGATTATTTATTGTGATTCTGACAACCCCTCTAACTTATCCACTTCAAAATCATTCTTCCTTTTGAAGCAGGTCCTTTATGTTGGATATTCAGCTTTTATCAGATATCAGTCGTTTGGAAAACCTCTAGTGTGTGTGCTTTTTAGTCTCTTTTTTTTGATAAGCTTGTGTCAGAAGTGCCTTGCCTTGTCAAAGAACTGCCGCAGGGCCTTGTGGCACTTCCTCTTGTTGCAGACTTCAGCAGTGGAGACGCGGCTGGTGCAGGGACTGATATAGGATGAGCGGTACTTCTTGCACGTGTCATTCAGGTTGCAGGCCTTGGCAGCATTCAGACAGTTATTCTCTCTGGCCACTGCAGGCTCACCTGTAGGGGAAGAGAGGGGCGGATGCACAGGGAGAGGAAAAGGAGGAAAAAAGAGAATTGAGCAGATGTTATCAAGATTATGGTGCTAATGAATGACTTAGTCAGCCTTTCATCAGAAACAAACAAGGCAGTACATCAAATTGATCAAGAATCTAGCCAGAGAGAAGATTAGATAAGATGCAAAAAACATATAACTCTGTATCAAAAAACAGAAATATAGGCAATAAAGCTGTGACAGACAGATCTGTTTTTCATTCAAGCACAGTAGCTCATTAGAAAATACCAAATTGTCAAAAACGCCACATGAAGGCATGCTGATTTTGAGAAAGTGAACATCTGGGAAGTTAAAGCAAGTCTCCAGGAACAGCGCCAGGCTGTGAAGCCAATCTGACATACTATAGTGGCCAAATCGTGTAATTACTACTTCCAGGTCCGTCATGTGACACACATTGGCTGAATAGAAGCAGTTGTAAAATGGTGAATACATTTTTCTGAGCATTAAAACCCCTGCTGGGCAACTTTCATAGGAATGAATGGACGCCATCTTTGAACACAGTATTCAGTCTTCCTTAATGCATCCATGTGTTAAAGTCAAAGAAAAAAAGAAGATCGAGGGCTGTAGGACAGTTTTGGCCAAGTGACCACTGTCCGTACTGCATGTCATGTGACTCCTATTTGCTAACAAGTTTTCCCATACACAACAATTACACAAACAACAGCTGGTCTCTTTTAACCATTCAGTATTTATCTCAGCTCTCTGTGCACTCTATACATCATTGCACTATTTGTATCCTGTTTGCAGTTGTGTGTTGTGTGTAAGAACACTGAAAGAACAAACACACTGAAAGAACAAACACACTGAAAGAACAAACACGCTGAAAGCGTCAGACACGCACGTTTTGAAGTACACCTATTGTTTTAAATGGCCAAACGAGCACCAAAAGCGTTATGAGGTGCATCAAACTGCCTTGACATCACTACTCCGACCTTGTCTCAATTTTGGAGGGTCAAATGAGGACCCAGTGACCGCAACTGTTTTTTCTGCAGCCGAAAAACAAAGAGAGAGCGTGAGCGACAGAGAGAGAGAGAGGCGGCGCAGCGGTGGTCGAGTAAAGACCACGAGCGGCAGTAGAGTGAATTGGAGAAATAAAACTTTATTTTTTGATTGTTTCATGGCGGTAATGTTCTAAAGCACAAATAAATAACCATCAAACACTCAACAGATGATTTACTGTGGAGTCAGACGCTCTTAGTTTTGTTTTCCTCCTCTGCATTTCTCCTTTCCATTCATTCATTACATCCTAACTCATGCAGCAGTAAATCCAAAGAACAACAGGACAAATGTGTGCTGTTGTGTGGTGTTGGCATTTCAAATCTGATGCCTGCAGTGCGCCATAGGAGCATCAAATGACGTGCATCAAATGAGGCGCTTTCAGTGCTTTCGGGCCTTGAAAGCCACTAAACTGGAGGCAAATTCCTTATATGCATAAACATACTTGGCCAATAAAGATGATTGTGATTCTGAAAATAATGAATACTTTTTTTATGAGCATCACAGACACTCAGAAATATGACTGTTTGTATTAATCTAGTAACTAACAGAAAGGCAACAGACTGACACATTGGTCCAACAAGTGCCTGATGAGGGGGGGGGGCTTCTGTTTTTGGAGTAGCACCATGTAAGCATAAAATAAACTAAAATTAAGTTAGAACATTACATTTTGACACTAACCCCAATGATAAGACTAGACCAGAAGATGTGCAGTTGATCAGATTATGTACAACCCATCCACACACACACACCTGTTGATAATACGGCCTGGGGTCCAACCCAATTAGAGGACTAATAACTAAAGATAAAAAACAGTATACACAGTAAAGACTATCTGATCTTTTTTACTGTCAAATATCAATAACTGCTGGTCTCAAAAATCCAGCATTGCTCAGGTTTAACACAGCACACTGAGACGAAAAGCAATTCAACTCCCCCGGCTGTGACGTTTCAACAAAAGTATACAGATATAAAGAGAGAGAGAGAGAGAGAGAGAGAGACAGCTAAAAAATGTTTTCTCACATCTGGTAGATAACCACAACAACACATTTTTCTGTGTGTATCTGTGAGTGTGATATGAATGTTTGTTTTTATGTCTATTCTGTATCTGTTTAAGTGTGTGTGTGTTTTTATGCTAACTAAGAACAAGACCCTATTTATGATCTTACTTCCTGTTTGGCCTGAATCAAACAGTGACACTTGTCTACATGGCCCTTCTGCCCTGCTGTGTGTGTGTGTGTGTGTGTGTGTGTGTGTGTAGTCGTGCCAGTGCCTTGCTTATCTGTCAGCCTTTGCTAATTGCCAGTGTTCTCCTCCATCCACTATTAATTAACATTTTCATAGACTTCTCCCCCTCCTGTTTTTTTGGTGAAAATTGAGCAAAAACAGCATTTTTTTTTTTACCCTCTAATGAGCACCAATTAAAAATGGGGGGGTGGGGGATGGGGGGGTAGATGCGTACGGCATGTACAGTAAGCAAGTCAACGAACCGACCAGCTGATGGAGTGTTGTGTTGCGCCGAATGAACGGTGTTAATAAGATTCAACACTTCAAGGGGAAGAGGGAGGAAAGAGAAGAGAGGCATAAGAAGGGACAGAGAAACATGATAGGGGGGGGTTGGGTTGATGGTCTGGTGATGTATTAATTGACGATGGAGAGGATGATACTATTTGCTCTACTAGAGAGGAGGAGATCCTTAAGATGAATGCTTCCCAAAACTTCCAGCAGCCTCTGAGGAAAGCCAACTGACGTCTCACTTCACTTCATCACTTCCTTTTTACAACTGTTTCACCTTGCTTTGACCTTTTTCTTCCAATTGCCCCTTTCCCCTTCATTTGCCCCTCTCTCCTCACTGTTTGTCCATCGCAGTCTTACCAGGCGAAGTTTTGGGCTGCCTCTGTGCTAATTTGAATGTTACATAACCATTCTGTTATGCTGCACTTGCAAAAACTCTTTCTAACATCAAATCATAATATTAATTAGTGCGATTGCAATTTTTTGCAGCTTGAAATGTTTAATCTGAAACAATGACATTGGGATTTCCCTGAGGGAAATAGGGATTTCTCACAGTGATGTTTTCTGGTGTTATTGATTATGTTATATTATGTGGAAATATAATAAGTGACTTGAGTAAAGGTGAAAAAACGCATTGTTTCTCTCATGTTTGGCTTATTTCATATGACATTTTGGTCTAAATGGCCTTTATAAGGTATATGAACCAGCATCACACTAGATGCTTCGCAGATTTTTCAATCAGGGAAACAGAAATGAGGTCACCTGGTGCTTGAAACAGGCTAAACCATCATTCATACAACAACTCCACTGTTTTAAAGTCAAATAACCAAGACATTATGAGGTTTGTCATACCAAAATATGAAATAAACCAGGAGTAATACTGTTCAGACATAAAAGATGTATTTACTGTATTTCTTCTGGCTTCAGTGTTTTTCTTCAACCAGCTGGCTGCTGAACAGCCCACATAACTCTCCAAAACATTTCATGTTCCTCCATCACTTCAAAACCCTCCTCAGACACCTCCACTCCTGCTGCATCTATCCCACCATTCAGCCCTCATGTCTGCCTTCAATTTTCCTCCTTCCATCCATCTGTCTCTTCTCTCTGGATCAGACACGTGAACTTCATAAGTTTTTTTTTTTTTCCAGTTGCCTCAGATTGACTGACTGACTCTCATCTGTTAACCCTGCAGTTGTTCCCTGGGTGGCTGAGCGAGGTTTGTGTTTAAAAGATCTTGATTAATAGTGAATCTATGGCCACTTTTCAACAGAAATCCCACAATAATGCCATAAAAAAGACCCCTCATTATGCCAGCTTTGCTTTTTTACACTCAACCAAACAAAGCCACCATAACGCCGCCCCCGTGTGTGCTTTTAGATATCACGCCAGCGCTCCAGAATCAGAGGCGTGACGTGTAACACAACAGCGTCGGCGTCTAGTGTTGACTGTCGCGCCACGCCGGCTCTCCCTTTTACAGAGACGTCTATTCAGCAATGTGACTACCTCCGCTGCCCCCCCATTCTATGTTTGTATGTTTTATACAGAACAGCGAGGCGGAATAACGGTACAACATTCCCGATCGGAACAGGCTGTGTAAACAGGGCTTGTGATTCATTCTGGCAGGATCAGGACCTGGGTGCGGGAGGCTCACCCTAAACCTGTTATGATCAGGAAAGATCCAGAAACTGGTTGCATTTAATCTTCTTTTACTGTGAATAATTTTTAAAATGTATGCAATATTTAACCAGGATAGCACATCTCTTTTTTGAAAGACTCCTGGTCAAAGCGACCTCTAAGAGAGCCAATGTTTACTAAAGGAGGGAGAGGGAGGACAAAGCACAGAAAAAACACTTTAAAAACACAGTTTGTGCTGTGAGATTAGTGAATGTCAAGACGTTTAAAGATCTTGTGAGGTCAAAGCCAGTCAGCATTTTAAGTCATTATGCTTGGCTAAATAAATGCTCTTAATAAAAGAACTTTTTCTTCTTCGTGGACAGTTTTTTCATTTTCAAAAGCACTTTAAAGATCCCTGGACTTACGAATGTAAAGCTGCTTGAGCATTTGGCCTCAGCGTTATTTTTATATCAAGAGTTTTACTCGACAGACACCTAATTATATCATTCACCAAACAACAGGTGACTTATATTGCCTCCTACCTGACTGGATATCACTGGTCAGCTGATTTTAAAACGATTAAAATAATGTACCATCAAATTCAGTTTCTGAAAGCATCTAAAGGTGAGAAATAGGTCATGCAGTTGCAGAATCAGGCTTTGTTTTACATGCATAAAACCTTGTTTAATTGTTTGTTGACGGGGTTAGACAGTTTAAAGCTCGTCATGTCATCACGCAAAAACTCCCCAGTGAAAACTCAGCTCACCTGACATACGCTGGCTTTGTGAAGCAAAACTGATCTACTACTGCATATAAAAAAGTGACATCTCGTCTTAATGAGTGGTAGATCACTGAAAAAATATATTTATCTGGCATTTTGGGGATGAACGCCTCTATTTCAAAGAGTTCACTGTAGAGAAAGTGATGCAGAATAACGTCTGCAGAATAAGAGGAAGTGTGTGCAGTGTGTGAGTGTGTGTTTTGGGCTTTAACATGCTATGAAACATGAATAAGGTAAGTAATAAGTTTTGAAGCTTCTTGCATACATGTGCACATATCTTTGAGTCTGTGTGTGTTGCTTCAGCCATTTCTCTGTGGGAGTCCCTACACACACACACACACACACAAATGCATACGGTATATTGTCTATACCCTACTGCGCCCCTAGTGTCCGCAAGTACATCTGCTGAACTCCCCTTGCACTCCTGGCAGATGGCATTGTCTCTCAAACGCACATAAAACATGCGCACATACATCGACACACACACACACACACACACACACACACACACACACACACACACACACTGTGTGCTCTGACAGGGCCCACACAAGGTTGGGGCCGGGGCCATCTGGAGGCCTGGTAGGGGGAACGAGGCCCACCCAGTGGCTCATGTTTCCGATTCTGCCTCAAATTGATTATCATGTCGCCTGTTTCCTCCAGTCCCGCTCCCCCCCCACCCCCCTCCACCCGCCGCCCCCACCTAATTTCAATTACCATGGGACACCACGGGGTCGGATTCTGACCTCACCCGCCTCGGTACCCCCTTACACCGCTCCTTCGAGTCTCCTCATCTTCTCTCATCTTCTCCTTCCTTTCCTCCTCTAAATCCTCTGGACTCTCCTCCCTCTCACCCGGTCCCCCAATTTCTGTTTGCCTCTCTGCTTTTCTTTTTTTTTTTGCATTTCTGGATGTATTCCAATCATTACCTCCCTTCTTCCATCATCATCATCCATCTCTGAACTTCTCTCTTGTGGTTACCATCTCTCTTGTTTCTTCCTGTGTCTCTTTCCTCCCATCCGCCATCTGTCCTTTATTTTTTCTTTGGAGGAAAGTGAAGTCATTTAATGGCCACCAGTGGCCTTAAGATGCCTGTTCAAACCTCCAATGATCTTTGGCACAACCATTCAGATCATGTGAGCGATTAATTCTTAGAAGTGGCTGCTCTATAAAGCATTATTTCTGCAACTAGCTAGCTGGGTTTTTTTTCTGAAGATTTGACAACCTTGTGTGATTTTGACCAACTTTGACTTACTTTACTTTTCTGGAAGAAAATAGACTTTTGTGCCATCAGTGATATTGTCTGCTGAGGTAAAGCCTGAACATGGCAGGTGACAGCACATCCATTAGACAGTTAACCTTGGAAGTTTAACTATTTTCTGTCTATTTTTTTAATGTCTGTGTTGGAATAATGCAGTTACATTTCTAACTTGTTATAATAACGCAATTAATTCTTATAATCTGATGGCAGTGAAATGGCCCAGACTACTGATACAGCACCGGAAATTAATACCTGTGTGGGGTTTAACATGTGCCAAACACAATTATTGTCGCTGCATGTATTAGCCTATATTTAGCATTCAAACACATATTGACTTATGTGGAAGATGTGCACACTTTATCTAATCTGAATCAGACATGGACTATCACATGTTTGCAGTGAACATTTATGCCTCATTGCATATTTATAAGTTTATTCTTTTTTTTTTCTATTTATCCTTCTTCATTGCACATCTGCAATTTGGTTTTGGTTAGGATATCTATGGTTATCCAGTTGGAAACATGAAAATCCCCCAAATTTTCCCTTGGAAATCTGAAGTACTAGTTTTCAGGATGGACCAAAATAGACCAAAAAGTTGGTCAAGGAAGATGGATGCATTAAAGAAAAGTTCAGGAGGGTAAAAAGATCATAACACTCTGGAGACCATGAATATCCAAACCAATTATAGCAAATATGGCCTGTATTTCTTCAATATATCTTGGTTTAGACCAAAGTGTTGTATGGATGGACTAAAATTAACACCCAACTGACTGACGACCCATCATCATCATCATCATAAAGCTACCAGCATGCTTAAAATAGGATGTAAATAATTCGGCTTGTATGCTTGCACATATATGTCCAAAAAGAAAACTGAATAATTCAAGCCTGAAAGAAAAAAAAGCTCCAACATGTCATTGGTGTGACCATGTCCTTGCCGTGAGCCTCACTATAGTTACAGTATGTCACTGTCCTATTTCAAATATAAAATCATACCATTGTCCCGGCAGTATTTGTCAACAAATACAACACTGTACTTTATCCAAGTACAGGATCAGTCCGAGGGTCAGCGAGGGTGGACATGGGAGCGTTTGACAGGTCACAGCTCTGCAGCAGTGGAAACAGTCAATGGCTGCATGCTGCGCCATTCTAACAGTGAATCACTGCCTCTTTGTTTGCTAAGTACAACAAATGTGCAGGAATTTGTCCTGTTGGCTTTGCTGCAAGGGATTACACACCAAACACTCTGACAGACACTATACAGCTACATAAAGCTACTATACAGTTATATAAATGGCTATAAATAAACATTTAGCATTCAGTTGTGTTATACTGTATGTTTCCAGGATGTGCTCTCAAACTGCAGTTATGCAGAGGATATGTAGTGCTTAGTCAAATGATCAATCATTTATTTATTAAGTAAAAATGCAAAACATTCTGTGGTTTTAGCTTCTGACATATAAGCAGCTCTGTTTTACATCCTTGTTAATTTAATATCTTTGGGTTTTGGGAGTTTAAGTCAGAGCAAAAAAAGAACTGTAGACTTCTGATGGGCATTTTTTGACAATCTTTTGACAATTTACAGCTTAAAAACAGATTAATCGAACTCTTCAGTTATGGTGAAAAAAGATGTTTTGTGAGGTGACAGTGACCTTGACCTTTGACCGCCAAATTCTACTGAGTTCATCCTTGAGTCCAGGTGGACGTTTTTTGCCAGATATAATGAAATTCCCTCCACGCGTTCCTGAGATATCGCGTTCATGAGAATGGGAGGGACGTGAGGTCACGGTGACCTTGACCTTTGACTGCCAAATTCTAATCAGTTCATCCCTGAATCTAAGTGGATGTTTGCGCCAAATTTGAAGAAATTTCCTCAAGGCGTTCCTGAGATATCTCCTTCATGAGAATGGGATGGACATAAAAATGTACTCACATTAGTGATATGAATGACAAAGCAGGTTAAACAGGTTTTTTTTTTTAGTGAGTATTATCTCATTTTGGAATGAAGTGTCATTTACTGCACAACTTCCTAACCTGTATACAGCATGCGTTGTGCTATTAAAGTGTCAGCTCATTGTCTCAGTAAAGAAACAACACTGTCTGTATATTGATGGCTGTTGTCTTGGCTCTTGATTTGAAAATGTGATGTTCTCTTTTGATTTTCCCGTAGAGCTTTTATAAATCATAAACTGAATTTGTCCTGTCCTTGTCTACACACGTCCTGATTATTCATTGTGTAAATTACTTTCCTTGCACCTCCTTCCCACTTTGAGAAATTACAGCACAGTCCGATTCAATAGAAAAATCTAACATAATAAACGAGGCCTGGGATCTCTTCTCTGCGAATCTGCTCTCTCCCTCTCTCTCTGTTGATTATCAGTGGTGAGTTACACTGCTTTCCCCTTTAATGGGCTCCACGCTTGAAAGTGCAAGACACGCAGAAATTGAGAGAGTAGAGAGCTGTAGAGAGGAGAGAAGAGCTCAAGGTTTACTCATCTTTCTTTGCTCCTTTCTTTCTAAACTCTCCACCTCGTTCTTTCTTTCAGTGCTTCTCTGATTCTCTGTCAGCTTTCTTTCCTTCACTTTCTCTCTCTCTTTCTGTGTTGTTAATAATCTCTCTTTCCCTCCAAACACTGCCCCAGTGCAATAAAGCCACATGGCACTTGGTGCAGCAAATACCATAACTCAGAGTTCCTAGTAATTGATCCCTGTAGTGCAACAGTCTCTTTCTCCCTTTCCCTTTCCCTTCCTTCCATCTATATCTCTTCCTTTTCCATCACCTCTCGCTGTCTCTATCAGCTTTTTTCCTTCAATTCCATTGAATTTATTGAGCTTTATTGGCACAGACTCCAATAAAAGTCTGCCAAAGATAATTATTTCTGTGTCTCCGATTAGCCACTTTCCTTTTTCACTCTCCTGACATCACATCCCATTGCAGTGTTATACTTCTACCTCTGCCAACAAATCCCTTCACCCTCATTTCATCCATCCTGTTTCACTAACATTTCAAGCCAGGCGTCGACAGAAGTGCTTACTTGAATACATAACACGCTTTCCGTACTTCATCAGCTCTTTCAGTTTCATACATTAAACTTATTTTTTTTTCGCCTGAAATTTAACTTTTGGCACAAATTATTGCTCATTCTCAAACCTGGGATTTTGAGTACTGGAACTGATGGAGGAGTGGAAATATAACCTTTCGACAAATCCTACGTGCAAAAATGTTTCCCTCCTCTCAGCTCGGCTCTTGGTGCCTCTCTGTCCCATACGGCATCATATCTGTCCCCCTTTTGAACCCCTCCGGTCTACCTTGTAATATCAACAAGGTATTAGCGAGGTATTAACTTCAACACCTCTGGTGCTAGATGTTCCCTGTAGAGATTTATCACCTGTTTGAAGCATGCATGCTGCGCTTGTTAGTGAGCTAACTAGCTAAAGACTGAGCAAGCTAACCCAGAGTGAGCTAGCAAGCTAACTAGCCACCAGCTTTCAACCACTTAGTGCGAGACTCTTTTCACCAGGCATCTGTGCTCCTGATGCACTACGAGGACTGAGAGTAAACTTAGCTTGTTTGCTCATTAGTCTGTTAGCTTATTAGGCTCTGAGCAAATCAGATGATGTCAAACTGCCATTTAAGTATTTCACTCCTCACTGTGACAGAGGAGCAAAGAACAGAAAGAGAAAAACAGAGAGAGTCTAAATGTTGGGACAGAAGTCTGACATGATGTGAGTTCATGCTGTGTTTGAACCAGATGTAGCCTACTGCAGCACATTCAACAGACCAAAACTGAGAGACAGAGAGAAAGAAAAAAAAAAAACTTTAGAGAGAAAAAGGAGAGAAATGTGGGAGGAAGAGAGGGAAATCGCCTTGGCTCTCCACAGTGATGAATCTCTAGCGAGGCCTGTTTCATTACCCGTCTGCCAGGGTGGAGATCAGCCGGTAAGAGCAGGCCCTGTGGGGCTGCAGCAGAAATATATGGCTCTTTAATAATCTCCACAAACACATTCCAGTACAGTATTGTATAGTATACCACTCCCACACTGCTCCCTGGCTGCCCGGAGCCTGGCCCCTGCATACTGTCTCCACTCCTACATTAGGTCCTCTTTCTTCAAGTCTGTGACCACCAGCAGTCACCTGCAGCCAAGCAAGATTTCCATATGCGTATATAGCACTAACGTTACTCACGATGTCTCTCTTGTGTGGGCATACAAATAAGGTTTACATTTTTTATCCTGCCACAAAATTCCACAATCAAACTTAGCATGATCGAGGCATATAGGTGTTGTTGTTGGTGGGCAAATAATCAATTTTGAGAAAGCTCTGCTGAAACAACACATTCACCTCCTTTGTTTATGAGCATGATCACACCTGTCACATTACACAAATTACCAACATGCAGGCGCATCTGGCTCAGCACTATCAGGAGGTAAATGCTTAGGAAGGAAACATGAGGCAAAACCTGTTGTTTTACCTGCTGACAGACGCTGTAAGTTAATCTGCAAGGTCTGTTTCTCTTAATAAGTATCTTACTTATGCCTTGAATGTCATTAAAAGAATCAATCAGCCAGTGCTACATTAAAACCATTAAAGGAATGACAAAAAAATAATATTTTACTGCAACATTATCCCACTTAAAGAATGACAATACATACAAAATAGCACCTGAAGAATCATATTGTAATCAGAGTCCTGGCGGATTTTCATCCCTAATATATACGTCCTCCAACAATAGGCTTACTGCCTTTCACGATGTCTACAGACGGGTCGAGTGTTGGTTTTGTATCAATGTACATTGAACAAACACAGGGGAGATGTACCTTATCAATGCCTCCTGAGAATACTTTCATCCACTGTTATCTGTCATATGCACTGGTGCTGTATGTATGTATGTATACATTCTCCTCTAAATATCTGAATTTCCATATGTGCTCTTTTGCCTGTATTCTATTACCTGTGCTGTATCAGTCATAAGGAGTACAATGAACAAAATATCACTACAACCACTGAACTATGACAAAGTTTCATTTCAAGGTAAAGGAAACCATTGTCCGCTTAAGATAAAAAACAAATAATAGTAGTGAAGTAAATAAAGTGTTTTACTGTTTATGGTCTGATTATCCTGAACAACCATCTATTTGTTCTTGGAAAGACATGAAATTAAGTATTATTTTAATTTTTAACATTTTAATACTTAGAACATCCAATAAAAACTGAAACTTTCTACATGGCTAGATATCACATGTAGGGTACGTGGGACAATACTGTTTATTTCTATTTTAATTTTGGTTGGACTAATTCTTAAAACATACTTGATGGTATCACAATGTTATTGTCTTTTGAGATGAATGATTATATTAGTGATTAGGTGATTATATTAGTCATAGGTCATAAATTCTTGTCCTGACTTCACTGATAGACATGGCCGTCAACGTGCTGGAACCTGACCAATCATATCTTAATGTCTTGTCGAGGTGGGTCAACTGTGTTTACCACCAATTATTGTAGAAGTTGTCAAACTTGAGAAAAAAAAGTGTCACACCTGACACTTCATTCCAAACTCCTCCTGTCTGTTGGGTTGAGCTGATGTCATGTTGTCTGATCCCTGAAATATAGCTATTAACCCAACTGTGAGTGCTAGCGCTGCTGATCCTAACCTTAAAGCTACACAACAAACTAAAATTTTATCCTCCAAACCACTATCTTCTGCTCTGTGGCCTCCAGCAATCCGTACTTCAAAGCTAATATGTCATCCCAACATCTTACTCCAGCTGCCACCCTCATATCTGGACAATACCCTTAGTACCCATTTCTTTCTTTTTAATATATCCAGCCATTCTGTCGACACCATCTTCTACCAGTGGTCCCCTGCTCAAACAGCCTGTCGCTGCTCCCCAACCTCCAATATCTCCCAGCCCTTCTGCCTTTTCTGTCCTCCACCTGCGGTCCCTCTCTGAACATCAAACAGTCCACTGTGGAGATGGATGTGGACATCTAACAACTGGATAGCCTGTTTACTCCTGTGTGAGTACAAGTTGCGGCACAAGCACACGGCGCATGAATGTATTCAGCAGCTCACCTCCAAGTCTGTCAGACTGATTTACAGTAGTGGCAGCGGTGTGCCAATGAATTTGTTACGCAGCTGGGAGCGGAGTGGAGCTGGGGGAGTAGTTATTGTTGGTCCATAATTAGTCCTGCTGGTGCCCTTTCAGGTGTGTATGTGTGAGAGAGTGAAGAGGAGATAGAGAGCGAGAGAAGAAAGAGATAGCGAGAGGAAGAAACAGCCAACAGGAGAGATGGAGGAGGGACATAGTCCCAAATATACAGTTAATTGTTGACACTGTAAGCACTTTACAGAGAAACTGAGAAAAGACAAAGAGAGGAAAACTTGTCTTTCAAACTGTCTAAAAACGTTCATCAGCACAAAATCAACACATTCTCCATCAATCCAGATCATAAACTTTCACTTTGAGAATGGCAAAGTCCCAGCTTTACTTCAATCAACCATCTTTCTTCCCTTTTCGAAACACTAAAACAGGCTAAAATCTGTGCAGCTTTTCCCTTTTTGACAGCAGGAGGTGATGGCTGCTGAAAGCAATCTGGCGGCCCAGGACTTTCAGATCAATACTGAAGGACAGTAGTGTAGTCAGCTAGCACGGTGCTCAGGCGAAAGAGAGAGAGACTGCTATCACAGTTGAGTATGGATGAATAGATCAGTGGGATTACCAGCAGTCAGATTTGACAACTAACTGCACTCTCTTTTTAATCTCCCAGGCTGACAGAACTATCTCAACCTGAATGAAAAATAGGTAATACTTTATGGATTTGTCTCGGACGAGTCTGGCACGGAAGATTCACTCAAAGACAAAATGTACTAGAATAACAGGACAGCTGAGAGGTTATAGAGACCACCAGTGGATGTCAGGTAGTCTTTTAAATATTCAGGAACAGCTCTAGCCCTGGATCAATGCTCAATTCAATACACAAAGCACAATCCACTTATTCGTATTGTGTAATATTAGTATGTCCCCTTAAGGGGTCTTATCTGCCTCACAAACAGGAGTACTTTGACAAGTTGTGAGTGGTTATTGGGAATTTTTTCCTCCTGCCAGCTGTCAATCATCAGACCCAGCTGCTGTCACTCTTTGTATGCGGACTAGATTTGATTCTGGCTGGCGGGGTCAAAGGGTATGTCAGAGTGTGGTCTTGGCCGTGTTATCTTTCTATTTCTAGTGTATAATTGTGGTTGGGGTTGTGGGTTGTGTGTTCTCACTGTGTATTTTTACTTATTTAAACAGTGAAATTGCAGTTATACTGGATAAGCAAGAGTCACAAATCAAAATCATCCATCACAAACATCAAACTTTGCTCCACAAGCACAGTGATGCATCCATAACTTTTGTTAATCAGTAAAAAAAAAAGAAGGGACCAATTAAATAACACTTTCATGCCAACATGCAGACTTTCTGCTCTTCACAGAAATGAAAATGAACAAGTATTGATCTGGTTGATTTGGCATTTAGTCATTTAGAGACAAGAGTTGAGTCAAGAACTCACCATGATACACAATCAACAGCTAAGAGCATTTCAGAGTATTTGGACGGACGCTGGCTTAACAAGCATCAGATTTCTGGTCAGAAACAGGGAATGACAGCCGCTGAGATGATAAGTTGCCACGAGTAGAAGACTGAGATTGCACCAGGCAGCTCCCAGATGTGATTATGGATCAAATAACAAGTCAAGAAGGTCAGTTTTTAGCTAATTGAGCGATTGAAATCCCTGGCAAATGGAGGTCCTTCATTACATTAATGCAATAATCATCTAAAAATTCAATATTCCCATAAAGCAGAACAGCTCATTGATTTGCAACATTGCCCATAATGTCCCAGTACAGTGGTTCCCCAACAGTCAAGGAGTCCTGGCATTTGTATCACTTTATTTTGTTTCACCATTATGGATTACATGATAATTTAACATTCAGTGTACAAAAACCTATTTAAATATGACAAGAAAATGAAAAAAAACACATTTTCTTTGATCATTTTATGGGCTCACAAGTCAAAAAGCTTGGGAACCACTGGCCTAATACACACAAAGCTATTAAAGATGTCGATACCTTGGTATAAACAGTATAACAAAATGTGTAATGGTTGGTAAATTTACATGATTGGGTAGGAAATTGGGAATTTTGAATGCCACTGTGATCACAAACAAATGTCCATTAGATCAATGAACTGATGAAGTGGCTTTGAGCAACAGGCTTGTACAAAGGTTGAGAGCTGCTGTCAGGATTTATTAGCGACAGAGACATAGAGTCCATCCATCCCATCTGTTTTGATGTATGAGCTAATGAATGGGGAGAAATGCAAACTGTCTTTCACACACTCAGTGTTGCTCTAGATGTCTGGGAGTGTCATCACTCGTTAGATGGTTTATCTCTTGAGAAAGTCAGAGACATGACGTGTCACTCAGACAATCTGACTACCACACGTCAAAACAGTGAGATGTCCATCTGTGTCTCTTTGACTGTTTTTGTGTCTTTCTCATTGTGCATTCATTCATATTCATGAGATTGGACTTGAAAACAACTCTCCCACCCACGCTCTCCCTACCTACCCCCCATTCTTATAATTGGCTATGGAGATGGCCAATGTCAGACTGCGCTTTCTCCTCTACAAGCTTTTGCAGAGATGCAGGAAGCTTTTGATGGATGATGTTCATTTTCTAAGCTGTGTCTTGGACACTTTAGGTGCATACGACCCACTTCTTTTGGGCTATATGTTTTTAATTTAACATCCAGGCGTGTCAAAGTCTGGCTCGAAGATGGATGAGAACTCCTCTACCTCCGCTGGCAGGTTGAAAGCGGAAAACGCAGTGGGAGGGGTCGAGATAGCGGAGGGGGAGGGAGGGATAGCGGGATGGAGAGTGTATGAAAGTAGCCTTATAAGGGTAAAGAAAGAGAAGTGAGTGCTGCCGACACCGACCAGACTGCTGACAAAGGCGGATGAGATGGGAGGAAAAGAAAGGAGGGAGAAAGAGAAAGAAACGAAGAGTGCACAAAAGAGAGAGTGGGGAAGAAGTGAGACGGAGAGACAAAGAGAAAAGTGGCGATAGACAACGGAGAGGAAGAACCACTATCTATCTATCTATCTATCTATCTATCTATCTATCTACATATATAAGAGAGGCCTTTTCAACAGAGGGCACAACTACAGTACTGCCAAATTAATTTTCAAATGAGTGTGAGAATTTTTAGTTTATTTGTTGGGAGAAAGATTATACACCCAATCTGAGTTCCAGACATATAGGGACACGCATGTTTTGTTCAGTTTATCTCAAACCGCGTATGCTTTACATACCTGCTGCCTGCCTCTTACTACTTAACCGACCGTTTTCTAAAGCACACCACAGTTTTTTAGATTATTTTGATCTCTTCCAGGATGACACTGGTTTACATTCGTTTCAAAATGCTTTGATGTACAGTATATACAAAGGCAAAAACAGGTCATTGGTCATTGCTATGTCTGCTTATTACTCTGCAGTAAAAAAAGTGAAAACTTTACAATTTCAGAAGCGTCTCAATTCAACAATAACAGTTTGATAATACAGAAGAGGTGGAGATGATCAGGTTGCAGTTTGCACCACCAACAACAATCACAATGTACTGTAAATAGTGAAAGCAAATCTGCTGTTGGCAAATTTATATAAGGTATACCTGTAAATATCTTACTTTAGACAGTTGGTTAGACCACAAAAAACACTTTTGAAGATGTCTATTTAGGCTCTAGGATGGAACTTGTAATAATTTTATGACATATTATACCCTAGAAGATGTATTAATTAATAAAACAATTAAATCAATAGATTATTTGATAGAAAAAAACACTATAAAGTCGTGGCCCTGAAACTATTAATAGCATATTTTTCTGCACTCTTAACTCCTTCTTGTGGAAACTAATTACTCTCTATGCACCTTTCATCATGGGGACAAAACAAAGCTGAGATACCTCATATTAAAAAAAAATATATGAATAATATCATATCATATCTGCTGCACATCATCTTCATTAGTGAGCTTCTTTTTATGAGCACAAACATAACACTTAAAGAGAAACCTGCAGCAGACATAGTTGATGTTTTCCTCCTGGTACATGAATGTGCCTGTACTATCAGTAAAACAATCTCTCCACAGCACTGGTTCTGGTGGGAGCATAGGGGCTTGGGGGATAGAGGGATGGGTGGGGGTTCGAGGGGGGGGGGGGGGGGGGGGGGGGGGGTGATGAGGTCATGATTAAATGAGATTAGTTAATGATTACTTAATGACTTGACAGGCGACCCCAGGCTCATTTACTGACCAATGACTTCCCCTGTATGCTCATTATTTGGCAACATGAGAACAATGGGTCAGTGTGCTCAGACGCGCTCTAATTACATTGACTGTGGACGCTGTCTCATTTCAAAACCAGGAGAGTTACCAAAAAAAAAAAAAAATCCACCAAGGCTTGTTCCTCCACAGAAGGTTTTAGTTAATTACTTTTGAAAGCTATCAGAAAAGCTTTTTCTTTGTCACTGTTCTGTTTTTAGTTTGAGCTTATATTGCTGTCTTTCCTCTCTGTTTTCCATCCTCTATGTTCAGTTTCTCTGCATCTCTCTCATTGCCCATGTTTCTTTCAACAACTCCATACTGTACCTTTCAATAAAATAAAACCAAATAGAAAGCACTCAAAGGGTAATAAACAGTGGCCTCCAGCGCCTTGGCCATCCATTTGGCCTCACTGCAGTAGCTAAAACACAAGTGCCTCCAGTTATTTTATAAGGCAGCCTGCTGAGTGAATCAGGATCTGTGAGCTTTTTCTATCCCTCACAACAAGGTGAGAGTAAAATTGACAGATACAGAAGAAGAAAGGCTCTGCAAAGATGTGTAGAGCGTACGTTGCTCTTCACTCAGACCACGCTGATACAGTTACATGGCCTTTTCTAAATTGCCGCAGGACGTCTAGACATCTAGAGATGCAATTTTTACTCTACAGTTAAATCAATTTTGTTATCCTCTGGTTTAAAGTTCCACGTTGACTCATCAATGTGTAAGGTTCCTACTTATCAACACTGACCTCCAAAAGGAAACTCTACAGACATGAGTTTTTGTTTTTACTGCTTAGCTACAGACATTGCTGCGTCCAGTACAGAAAAAAAAGATTTTCCAATGAACCAAAGCCTATATGTAACCTTTTGCTTAATTGTGCCAACTGTGGCCCCAAGTGGTAATTAAGAAATACATTCTCCTACATTTCCCACAATTCTCCTGAATCAGTGATTCTTTTTTGCTGTCATCATTAGGCGACTTGACAGAGAGCAAGTAAACACAGTACACAAATGTATGAACAGAGCTGAATACATTGTGAAGTTATTACCAATCTGTTCCAGTTGCAAACCACAGTATCGCTACCAAAAATAATCCACCGCAGACTGACATTATGAAAAACACTCATAAAACTGACACAGTAAATGTGCATTAAGTGAATTATTATTAATTATCAGTCAATTGCAATTTTTTAAATCATAAACCAAAAAAGCAAAGGTAAACCAGGAGACAAAAAAAGGAAAAAACAAGTCATGTCTCATATCCATAGTCAAACAGGACCAAAAGCAGGAAATTTGTCTCTTTCTCTTGTGAGTGCGTCCTTCAAATAATTATCTGTGACATGCTATAACATAGCATAAAAAAGTAGCACAAGTCATGAAGACAAACTCACTTACTAGCATCAATTAAATATTTATATCTAGTTAAAAATAACATTACATTAAATAATACTTAAGTGGCAGAATCCAAAAAGTTTAATGAAATGAGGATGTTTCTTTGCTTACAAATTTAAATTTTCACCTGTATAAGAAAGAATGAGCTACTTCTTCATCCAAATGTCACAAAACTTGCTTTAACTCATCTAAAACTGCTTAAATGTTTACCAGTAATGCTTCCTGACTGAAGCAATCTCTGTTAAACCGACTGTTTTCTCATCAATACTTGTGACTAACATCATGTGTTGCACTTGGATGAGGTGGCTCGGTCATGAATCATTTTCTGTTTTGATTGGCAGCTAACATCAGTTGCTACAGTTCACATTAACAAATGTTTGTTGATCCCCTGTGCTAAATCTGGTGTTTGTTATCTAAATCCACTGTATGTTTTCTTTGAGATTGAAAAAGGGATGGAGATATGTGTGTGTGTGTGTGTTTGTGTGTATGTGGATCTGTGTTTATTTTAGGATGTAGATTTGCACACGTGCGGCTTTGTGCATGCGTTCCATGAGTGTGCCCCTAACGCTGTGTCTGTTTATGACATATGCATGTTTGCCCACCTACATGTCAGTGCAGTCACATAAATATGCATGTTTACCTGTGTGTTTGTATGCATGTGTGTGTGTGTGTGTGTGTGTGTGTGTATGCGGTTACTGAGTCTTGTCCAGATGCCTGTCTGTGGTTTATGGATATTCATTACAGAACCATTACAGCAGAGGTTACACGGGACGGGATGTTTTATCTGCTAATGCATAAAACAAAATCACACACACACACACACAAGCACACACGCGCACACACACGTGTCCATATCTCTTGACATCTGAGGAATGAAAGCATCTATCATCCTGCGTGGCGGATCGACCCGGGCGTCGGCGGCGCTGTGTAGTGAGATGATGAGAAACAAATCACCCAAACACATTCCTATCTGCTACTTCCCGGACAATTGAATCACTGGAAGTCACAGCAGCAAATCACAGCCTCGCAGGCACGCCGTTCGTAAGGAAGACTCACTTTGTAATTGAGCTTTATTAAAATGTTAGCGTGTCAACACCGAATAGATCACAGTTGCTGTCGGAGTTTACACAAGGAGAACTTTCTTTACATTCATCAGCCATTTCATGCGGTTCCCCCCTCTATGCCAGATCAATCTTATATTCCTCGGCGGATCGATAGCATCGATCGGCATAGCTGATTGCACCATGTGACGGTAACTGCTGGCTGATGCCCTGCCCGAGGCGGTGTCAGTTGAAACAATGGGTGTTTTTATTTACTACTTACTCCATTAAAATACAGCGAAGTAAAGGCGAGCTTCATACTTTCAGCTTTAATGGCGATTATTGGAAAACTGGACAGCTTGTTATGGCGGTTATGGGAATATCAATATAATGATATTACAACTTGAATTAGATATTGGCCTAAATGAGTATGTAAGTGGAAAGAGTCGTTTTTCATTATTATTTCAAGTTGATGTTCGACGAAGAGCAGATACGCTCTCTGAAGGTGATCATTCAAAGTCACTTTAAATTCAGTGATAGATGAATAAATAAAAAAAAAGCAGAATTCTGTGTCTTAACTGCTCTTATGTCCAACGCTGCTACATGTGGAGAAAAATAACATGGATTTTATTTAAAGCCCAAACAAGCACAGCACATTAATTGTGGGTAAAGAGACGCAGTGTTTTGAAAAAACTAGGTCTTTCAAATAAAAAATAATTTGAGGTTTTGCATTCTTGCTGAGCTCGGGGTGTTGTTTAGTACGTTCTGTTTTTTGTATTTGGCTCTTTGTTTGGAGAAACTTATTACAAATGAGGCTGAGGGTGGTTTGAATACAGGGGGGGGGGGGTGTTAAAGAAAGAGAACGAGAGCTCCCTGTGTGCCTGCGGTCATGTTCAGGAGATAAACACAGGACATTAGCTCCAGGGTGGATGAGCCTCAGGGGCAACATGAACTAATCTGCTGTAATAGACAGCACACATTCACTCATTACACCCAGAGCCTTTAGTGCTGGTCACTTTATCACTGTTTGAGCTATGCAAGGACACTGTGCATAAGTTGGAAGAAAGGATTAAGGTGAAGGAAAGAAGGCGGGATTATAATCAGAGCCAATGATTCATTTTTCTTCAGAGTAGTATCGAGATTCTTTTAACACATCCTTGACAACAGCTTCACACTTACTTTGAATATGAAACGGTCAGTCAGTGTCCCCATGTGCTGTTCCCTCTCCCCCACCTCGTCATTCATGAAGCCGCACCTCACACAGGTGTTTGACCCCTCACTCCTCCGTTGCATTTTTAAAACATAGCGAAAGGAAAGGTTCTTGTGGAATTTAAGGGTGTACTTGCTCTTTAAAAAATACAATTTTCTACTTAAGCACATCACAATTTAATAACTTCCTCGTGCATAATAAGCAGCGCATTTGCATCTTCCCCCAATTTTTCTTTGATGACCCAATTTACCATAAACTACAACGATCATCACTGTCTTGCAAAGCACAACAAATTTGCATACTGGGGGACACAACATACTGGTGAAAATCAGCTCATACTGTGCTGCTCCTTTAAAAAAATTCTTTGGCGAAACTTGGAAAAAAACAAAAAAGACATTTAACAGGAAATGAAAGAGAAACACAAGGAAAAAAAATGAATGTAATTAGAAGTGACTTTTCTCTAATCGTTGCTTTTTATGTTTAATACTGGATGGGTTTAGCTCTTGAGGCCTTTAACAGTTGTTTGTATGAAACAAGAACATAAGAAGGAAAAAATCCTCTGTGGTGGAACTGCTCACAACTCGCAGACACACAGCGTGCAAGCTGAGACAAGATAAGTGACAAGGGCTGCGAGTAGAAATTGCTTCGATTTAAGCATGTGGCTAAAAGGTTGGAAACTGCTGCCTTATGGCTCTCTTTGTTTTATTGTCAAAGGCCATCCACTTCAACAGACAGCTGCTGACACTGAGGCATTAGCTCCGTGGCCTCCAGCGCCTTAGCCTCGTACTGGAGACAGAGAGTGACATAATGACAGACATACGGAGGGACAGGAGGACTGAGACGGTGACAGACAGAGACAGATGGAAACAGAGAATGACTGAGAGAAAGAGAGGGAATCGGGTGCGAAAGAAAGAGGCTCGTTCTTCTGGGTTTTTACTGCAGGACAGAGGAAGATCTTTGATTTGCACTTAGAGTTAAGTGGCTGCAGCAGCAACTGATGTATATTTTAACAGTTGTAGGCTTTCCAACAACTGTCTCAGGTGTTTAACAAATCCCTCATCACTTGATTTCAACCTCATGGGGTCAGAGCATGTGCATCTGTGTGCGCATGTATAAATGTCACTGTGCATTAAACACGTGGCTTAAATTCATGAGCTACCGTGCTGCAGCCCACATGTGTATTCTAAGCGGAAGGCGCACAGCACCAGCAGTGATTGACCGTGTTTCCCCCTGAAAGTTAAAGCGGTGTCTGAGCATCTCAGCATGCATCAAGCGGCAAGCCAAGAGCCCGCCGATAAACCTGCAACAACCTGATTACCTGCCCGCTAGATTCACTCACTCAACAAATCCCGCTGAGGCCGAGGCCACTTCGCAGATTTGTATTCATCAACGCACACTTTACCCAGAGTCAATCTGTGCGCTAATCACGACCTTCAGAACATCACTGGAGACTATTAAGCAGGACTCAACACAGTCAAGCCCACTCCATTTCCGAAAGCACGCCTGGAGAGGCAACGATGGAGCCATCACCATACCAGTTGTTAATTCACTCCTTTTCATGCTGTCTCTATGTAAGCCTCTCGTTCTGTTTGTCTTCCTGTCTCTCGCTTGCTAACTGTTCCTCAGCGACTCACTCTTGCCAGTTTTGTTTCTCATGAAGTTTCCCCCCCTGTCTCTCTGCAATTTTTTAGCTGATTTTCCCCCTACTCCCCCCCTGCCTGTCCCTCTCTTGTGTCCTTATGTTGATGAGAGGAACTGTATCGAGTGCTGTGCCTGTATTAATCAGGGACACATGGAGCCATTCCAGAGGCTCTGGGGCCATTACTGAAACAATTAATAATTGATCCAGTTACTCAGACACACATAAACTTATACACACAGAGAGACACAAGCTAGTGCACCAGCAGATAAACTGCGTGTGTCAAACTCTGTCAGCACTGCAGTACATCTTAGTCAAGACTCAACAATGAGCTGTCAGGTGTGGCACTGACAGAACTGATAAGAAACACTGGGAGACAAAAACCTAAACACATAATTTCTTAAAATGATAACAGACTTTGAAATGTGAGCTGTTATATTCATCTGCAACAAAAGGAAGATGACTTTAAGATGACCTAGACGTGCCATTTTCACTTGTTCATCTTTACACCATATGAATAGTTTAAGCTCTATGTCAAAGTGACACCCTGAACGGGATAGGCAACAACAAACACACTGTGTGCTGTCTGGTGTTGCAGATCATGGTGGATCAAGACACAAGAGCAGTATGTTAACACATTTTTGTCATTTCTGTTCATTCCTGTCAAAAAAAGATCTGAATAGGCAGTTCTAAAGGGTCATAAGTTAAAAGGGGACACCACCAGCACTACTCAGCCTATGACAACATTTGTACATGTCTTCTGCTGCTCTGGAGGAGCTTTGTCAAGTCTGAGAAAATTATTCAAGTGACATTATCTGGGTTTCTCATTTCTTAAAAAATTTCACAGAAAGTCTGTGAAAAAACTGGTAACTTTATGGAAATGCAATAATGCACAATGCTAAATGCCTTTTTACATTATTAGGAAGGCAATTGCAGCATTGGTAAAAATTAAAAGTTGATATTTTTGGAGCTGCAACGAGTCACGATTACTTTCTGGCACAGTACTAAATTGGTTTGAATCCTACTTAAAGGACAGGGATTACTTTGTGTCTATAGGTAATTATAAGCGGAGTTCCTCAAGGCTCCATTTTGGGGCCTCCTCTGTTCAACATCTACATGCTTCCACTGGCTCAGATTATGGAAACCATACAGATACCATTATTATGCAGACGACTCACAAATTTACATAACTATATCACCAGGGGACTATGGTCCAATACAAGCATTATTCACAGTAACAGAATTGAACAAATCAATAACTGGATGTGCCAGAATGTTCTTCGATTAAACAAAGACAAAACTTAAGTAATTGTTTTTGGAGCCAATGAATAACAATTAAAAGTCAGCACTCAGCTTCAATTGGTAATGTTGAAAACTACAAACCAAGCCAGAAATCTTGGTGTAGTCATGGACTCAGACTTGAATTTTAACAGCCACATTAAGACAATTACAAAGTCAGCCTGCTATCACCTGAAGAATATATCAATAATTAAAGGACTTATGTCTCAGCAGGATTTGGATAAACATGTCCACACATTTATCTTCAGTAGGCTCAGCTACTGTAACAGTGTCTTTACAGGTCTCCCTAAAAAATCGATCAGACAGCTGCAGCTGACTCAGAAGCGCTGCTGCTCGAGTCCTCACTAAGACCAAGAATGTGGATCACATCACTTCAGTTCTCAGGTCTTTACATTGGCTTCCTGTCTGTCAAATAGCTGATTTTAAAATACTGCTGTTGATTTATAAAGCACTGAATGATTTAGAGCCAAAATACATTTCTGATCTCCTGCTATGTTATGAACCATCCAGACCACTCAGGTTGTCTGGAATAGTTCTGTTTTCTGTCCCCAGAGTAAAAACTGAACATGGAGAAACAGCGTTCAGTTTTTATGCTCCACATATCTGGAACAAACTCCCAGAAAACTGCAGGTCTGCTGCAACTCTCAGTTCTTTTATATCACAGATGAAGACTTTTATGTTTGCCACTGCCTTTTATTAAATCACGTTTGAGGCTATATCTCACATATGTTACACTACGCTGTAACTTTTATTCTTGTTTTTTATTCCTGTCTTATTCCATTTAAGCTTGTTTTTTCTATAGTCTTGGCTTTTTAATAACTGTTTTTAATTGTGTTTATGTGTCCTTTTATTGTGCTTCTTTTGCACTTTGTCTCAAGATTTTAATGTTTTATGTAAAGCACCTTGAATTGTCTTGTTGCTGAAATATGCTGAATAAATAAACTTGCCTTGCCTAGTCAATTAATCCATTCTTGCCAGCTATTAATCACCAACAATTTTGATAATCAATTAATTGTTTTAGTCAAATGTGAATGTTTTCTGGTTTCTTTAGTCTTCTATGACAGTAAACTGAATATCTTTGGGTTGCGGACTGCTGATCGGGACAAAACAAGACATTTGTGGACGTCACTTTGGGCTTTGGGAAACACTGATCGACATTTCTCACCAGTTTCCGACATTTTACAGACCAAACAACTAATCAATTAATCGAGAAAATAATCAACAGATTATTCGATAATGAAAATAGCAGTTGGTTGCTTGATATTTTACTTTTAATGATAAGTTCATTATGTTAAAATAAATTTAAAAAAAAACATCATCAGGGTTGTTCGCTCAGAATTATCAAAGTTCCTCCAAATCCACAGAAGGCATCATGAAACTGTTGTCACAGGCTGAGTTGTACTCATCTGGTAAACTGAGCTTGGTGTGTAAAATATGTGTATTTGTCCTTTAAAATGTATATTTTACTAGAAAAAATCACAAAGAGTAACTTTTAATGTTATACATTATGGAGAAAAGTTTGAGGTTTAAGCAACAAAAACTTTCGTTAAGGTTTGGTAAGTTAAACTAATTAAAGAAAGTTTTTGTCCCTGATTAAAATTACAATTAAAACTTCCCTCACAGTCAAACATTTCTTTGCATGACTTGAAACTGAACTTGCGTCAGCAGAACTGATGGCAGATGTACAGTGGACGCCCACCCACCACCCTGACACCCTTACTTTCCGCTGCATTATTTCACTGACAAATTACAACCTTTTTTCTGGTTCTGTCGGCTGTGCGTAGCCCTTTCATGGATATTTCTCACTTTTTTTTAAAAAAACTTTTCATGCACACCTTGGCTTCGGCACTTTGTTATTTGCATTTTAAAATGTCATTCTCATTTCAAAACCTCCAAGAGAGCAGACAGCAGGGAGAGAATGGGGGAGGGATAAAGAGACTGACTGTTCCAGATGGTAGGAGCTTAACAAACCCTCCATGGGTAGTGGAGGTGATGACAAGCTCTATATCAGACTCTGGCAAACCCTCCTGACCAGCTACACATCTTCAAAATGACAGATGTGGGAGCATGTGTGTGTTTATATGAGTGTACAACCGCACGGCTTTTTTTTAACAGACTCTGCTGTCATAAGCGGGCTAAAGTCTCCACATATAACCCTTTAAGTCATCATTCAACACAATCACGTAAAACAAGGCCATCGGAATCGAAGGGAATGTGCAACTGATGAAAAGACATCTGTAATTAAAAGAAAGTGTATTGCTGAAGGAGCAGTTAATGCTGTAATTATGCAGCAGACTTGCTATCCTGCATCTGTCCGCTGTTAATGATGCAACTGCCACAGCAGCATTTAAGTTGTCCAAATGTTGTAAAGTTCACTTCTCTTTTGGTGCTTGGACACAATAAAGCATTGGTCATTGTAGAACTAAAAAGCTTAAAAGTGTAAAGCTTAAAATAATGGTTCTTTGTTATGAAAGTACTTTCTATTAAATTCCTACCGCTTCTGGGTGTAATATTATATATAACAGCAGCAACCCACACTGTGGACGATACCAGATTTTAATCTCCATCATGATGCTTTTGTGCTCCTCAACAGGTAGAGAATGGACCAAACTCTGTCAGGGATAGATATGTCACAGCTGGAAATCTTCAAACTAACACAATGTTTACACGTTAGCAGAGAGCAGCAGCTTCACTCTTCAGTCAGTGTCTACACAGGATGCGTTCAGGTGCAGCATTTAATGTAGATCATCTGCGTTTTGGTAGCTCAAAATCACTGTAGTATAATAGATAATAGAAGATGCGATAGCGCGAGTGACACACAAGCAGATACGCAGCCTGTGTAGAAGTAAAAAACATGGCTGACATGACACAAGTTCTCTCAAAACACCTTCAAATACAGGTGTTCCCATGTCAAGCTTGGATTTACACTCAGATTTTACAAAAAGCACACATAAAAGTGTTGACCAAAATAAGAAAGAGACTAAAACATTGCTAGCACTATTAGAAATAAATCCAAATTGCAGAGTCTTAACCACTCGCCAACAGAAGCCGACGTGAACACAAAGCACCGCCACACTGTTGTCGTTCCTGCAGCTGCATTTTTATTGACAACAAAATGATCTCAGACGCAAAAAAAAAAAAAAGAAACTTCTCCTAACCCCCTCTACTCCTCTCCAACACAGTATAAATTACATGACAAAGCCATAAAGAGGATTTTTTAGTGCTTGTAAGTGTGTGTGACTAGACATTCATTGAGTGTGATAAGAGAAGGAGCTTTGATCAGTGGATCCTATCAGGAGACTGTGATTGGCTGAGCACGCTTGGTGGTTGAAGGCAGAACACCTGCAAACTGGTTTAACTTTTAGTTGTGGAACTAGAGCACAAGTATCCCAGTAAATTATGATCCGTCATTATGAAAATAAATGTGACATTAATCACTTCCTAATCTCTCTTTTTCACTGTTCTAAATTAAAGGCTAATTCTGGTTTACAACATGATTTTACTGGTCACTTTTGATTTGTCTTCCAAATAATTTTGGCTAACCTTGTTTCCAACCTGTCGGACTTCTTTTCATCTAATGTTGCCGTGGAGATCTCAGCAATTAACTTGCTGATAGAAATGATCGTCAAACTGCATAAAACAAGACCCCGGTTGTCATAACTTGGGTCTTAAAATCAATACGCGTGGTTTTCTTACTTTCTTACTGTATATAGAACAAGTGAGCACAGTCATCTGTATAAACTAGAAACTCCTGTCACATGTTTCTTGTCACAGAGTAAAAAACGTCTCCTGTAAAAACTGTCCATAGCCTACTTATGACGCAGGACGCCATATAGCAGCACATGATGCTCCACAGATCTGTCTGCGTATACCCAGACACCGTCATCCTATAGATCGTTATTTGTTTGAAAGCAGACTATGCGACACACACACACCAACGAGGGAGCACTGACGCACACACACACACACACTCTTGAAGCCTAACTTGTAAAACCTGTTATCTCATCCATCAGCCGTGGTAACAGAGCCTCGTCCTCTGACAGTGTTTGAATAACACTGTCCTGGACAATTCTGTGATGATGGAAGAGTGACCACACTGTGAACTCTCCTGTGACCTTTGACCTCACAGAAACAGTCCAGATAACAGTGACTGCCCCTCTGGTATGCATCTTCTTTCCGGGTCTCACAAAGAATGACTTTTGTTTAACTTATTTTCAGAAACACGTATTATTTTGAATATGTGTACTTTTCTGTGGCACTTTTCATTTGTGAAATCATTTTTTTCCCTTGTTTCAATGATACACTGTGATTTTTTTAAATTGCTGTTTATTTTAATTTTATTTATTTATTTCATGTGGGCCCCAGCAACCGTTTTATAGAAGCTGTGGGGATTAAAATAAAAAATAAAGAGCAAAATTCCAATCCTGGTGAGCAAAATAACAAAATTAAATAAAACTCATCTACTCGTCTTTCTGACTTCTGGCAAGATGCCTTAATGGAAATAATTTAAGCTCCTACTGCTCCAGCTGAAACCTCAGAAATGAATGCTGGTAACTGAATACAGCAGAACAAAGAAACAAAGCATGTGTACAAGTTTTCCTTGATTAAATAAACATATACAGTATAAATGGATTCCAACTGTATTACATACATCCACACCTCAGAGCTCTGGTTTTATATTTTATGGGACTTAACAAAGCTCAAACAGCCTTTTCAAAAATGCAAAAATTGTTTTTCCAACCACACCCTACAACTTCAAAACTCCAGGATTCAACTGGAGATTCTGCTGCACCCACTAGATGTTTATTTTAATTGCAATCCGAATTATCCAACCCATCCCCTCTGTCAACATTAAGACCCAACCCCTCCATCTTCCAGACACAGTCCAGATGTCAGATTCTCTCCAGCCCAGTGAAAAAGTGAGGGGGGTGTTCCCAGGTTGTAAAGATGATGGAGAAGATAAACAACATGGGGGGAACATAAGAGCCAGCAGGGGAGAGCCGGGTTCCCCTGTTGTTTTGCTTGAGCAACCATTTATCAGGTGTTCAAGTTGTCGGGCAATCTATTTCTCTATATCCTTTAGCCATGTCGTTGAGCTATGGCCTGGCAGACTTGTGGGCAAAGGAAATGGGCTGTCTGTCTGTTTCCTCGTGGGGAACTGGATTTATTTTCTTTGGTGGGAGACTCAGAGATGTTCCTACCAAGCCCAAAGCAAAGTTAAAGAAAAGTTGAAACACTGGTCATTTGTTTAAGAACTACATATCAGCAATTTCCTGACAACTACCTGGCGGTGATGCATGTAATGATTTTTTTCTCTAATTATCAAAGTAGCAGGACGTTACACCACCATAAAACCTCTGAGGAAAGAAGTCAATATGGACTGTTTATTGGTAAAAAAAAATCTCACTTAGATTTTGGAGACTGCAGTTTGTGTACTATTAGCTACCATCATTCTAGAGCTGCAATGATTAATCAATTAATTGAGTACTATTAAATTAATCGGCAACTATTTTGATAATCGACTAATTGTTTTGAGTCAGTTTTTTGAGAAGAAAATGTCCAAATTCTCTGATTCCAGCCTCTCAAATGTGAATATTCTCTGGTTTCTCTGGTCCTCTGTGACAGTAAACTGAATATCTTTGGGTTGTGGAATGTTGGTAAGGACGAAAACAAGACATTTGAAGACGTCACATTAGACTTTAGGAAACACTAATCAATATTTTTAACCATTTTCTGACATTTTATGGACCAAACAACTAATCAGTTAATCAGGAAAATAATCGACAGATTCATTGATAACAAAAATATTAGTTGCAGCCCTACAAGTCAATGTTAGTGTCTTTAACTTTAACTATGTTTCTGTAACCAAGTAGTTGTAGTCACTTAAACCTAGCCAAACCTTTAGCATCAGGATGGTGGCAGATCAGAAACTGTCATAGGAGTCATTTTCGCAAGGTGCTGAGAAAAGTAGGTACTGTATGAGGACTCATTACAAAAGCACCAAATAACAGCAAAAGCCGGATATTTCCTTCAGGAGTTAGTTTATTTTATGAGATGATTTCTGGCTTATCAGAAGGAGGAAGGATGAGTGGATGGCTACATAATTTGTTGTCAAAAAGTTGTGAAAGTAGCAGGAGAACAACATTGGAGACCACCAACCACACCTCCTCAATGTTACGTCAGGCTTTTTAACTGGAGATTTTTAGAATTTGTGACATTCTTACCGCATTTTCCTGTTTTTACCCAAACCAGTATCTTTCCCTAACCCTGACCAAGTGTTTTTTGTGCCTAAACCCAACCAACGGCGTTAAATGAGACCTGAAAAGGTTAAAAATGCGGCATTAAATTGGCGTATCACCTCCACGCAATGCTGCACGTTATTTGTACACAGATTGTGAGACTGTGGATTTTCCATATCTCAACAAAGCATTGTGCAGTCCTGCTTGTCAAACAAGTTGATTGGTTGATCCCACTTTTCTGTCTGGAGGCAAATTACGCAAGCAGGAAACCAAGACAAGCCAGACAAACACCTCCAACGCATGTTCACCCGTATGTGCAAAGAGAGAAGCACGTTCCAGCCTTTAGTGTTTTTGATCAACTAGAACAACTGAAGGAGAACAAAACTACAGACTTACATTCAAAATGTCAAAGCACCACATTGATGCACAACAGAAAAAAAAAGTTTCATCATCAGAATAGGTGGTCTGAATGAAACGTGACACGCTGTGCTGCTCTTGAACTTTGCTAAAACACCTGACTTATCACTGTACTTCTGCAGCACAAGGTAGCACTTAAATAATATGTTTCCCCTGACCATTTGTAAAGTGAGAGCTGCTCTTCCCAGACATAACATTTCCTGACATGATATCCAGCTGTGAAATATGATTTCAATCTATCCGAACGGTGGAACTGTATCTACTCTACCCCTCCCGCTCTCTCTCTTTCCGTACCTCGCCTCCAAGACATGCGGTGGTGTCAGGTGGGGGGGGGGGGGTTGGTGATGGAAGCAGAGGAAATGGAGGTAGCGCTTGACAGTTTCCCAATCACCTGCTGGGCTTTTGATGTGTTTGAGTGGCTGTGTGAACAAGACGGCAGAAGGAAACAATGGAGGTGCTCTCTCTTGTGAACTTTAGTACAGGAGGAGGCTGACTGGAGCTGGTGATTAAAGAACAGGTGAAGGCTTTTTCACCCGCAAGTGGGCCACAATGAAAGACTGAGCAGGACACGGGGACACAAAGGAAAGCACTGGGGGAGTAGACACAAAGAGCACAAATGAAAAAAAAAGGTATTAAACATGAAGCACAGACATATAAATATACAACAATATTAATCTTTTTCCTTATGGGCAGAACAAAAGAAGAATCTGAGTCATTGTGGCAGTGGCTAAGATAATGCAGTATAATGCTATTAATGAAAACATGGAGCCGCGATATCTATTTCTCTTCAAGCTATTTATGCAAGAAATGCTAATCAAACTTACCTTTTATTATCGAGGTTGGTTCAAATAATCAGTCTTCTATTTGAGCAAGAAACAGCTTTATTTATTCAATTAAAAGAGACAATGTTGGAGTGGAGAATTAATTCTCTTTTAACTGCTGCCAGCACAATATGGCTCAACCGACATCCATATTAAAGACCCTAGTGCATTAATTAAAATCTGAAGCAACCAGTGCACTCAACTGCAATTTGAGCACACAAAAGAATTCATTCATTTGGCCTAAAATAATCATTAAAAAGCTGCATATCCTGCTCCCTAACTCAGTGTTGAGTTTCCCTGTTATTTATTCATTGAATGTCTATTAACCTGAAGGCATTTCACAGAGAGGATAATTTATTATTCAATAAGGTTGATATTGCAGCGCCGACACTCGGAAACAATATTTATCTGAGACAAATGTGAAATAAATCTCCGGCTAAAAAGACTGAGAGACGGAGGGGAAGGCAGAAGGAGAGAGAACTCTGCAAAGACGTAAAAAGTAAAAAAATGTGAATGTGTTTGATTTACTGATTTATAGTGTATTACAACAAATCAGACACACTGGGGTTTTTTTTGTGTCTGTTCTGCATGCCAGTAAACATTTCTAACAATGATGTGATTTTCAGCCTTCAGGCTAAAACTGACCAGCGCAGTTTCACAAGTTATTGACTATCTAATTTAGTGAACACGCTTTGACCTTGAAAGACACATACAGATCTGGGTCAAACAGCTGCACATGCACATGCAGAATAGTACACATTCAAAAAAAAAACACATACCCACCCCCTCTTCTATAACCAAATTTCAGTTTCTAGTCGGCGAACCTCACAGAACTCCAGCTTCTTCGTTTTGTGACACCTTCTGCATTATAAGCAAATACTCTGACCTGTTCTTTCGCCCCCATTCCAATATATTATACACGTTGTAAACATATTTAAGTAAACAACTGTATGTTTTTTGCAAGAAGTCAGTGAACATATCCCTCACACAATGCAACAAATGGCATGATGCTGTGCATGTTTTATCCCCTTAGTCCTCAGTGAGATATAGTATTATATATGGTGATGAAAACAGCAGGAAATGACATTACATTATTATTTATCTAATGAATGATATGACAACACCACTGTGCGTCTGTTTGTCAGTATGTAGACTTTCTTTTCTCAGTGTATTATCGTGTACTCAGGTGAACGGTAATAAATACAACACCTCTTACTCTATGAATTGCTAAGTCACAGCTGGGTGAATAGTCTCATACTTAGGTAAATGACATCTCCACCTGCCACATAAGAACTAATAATGTCCAATCAAGAGTTCTTGTTCTTGTCAATTATTGTATCCAAGAAAAACAGAGAAAGCTTAGGGAGCACTAAAAAACACTAGACAGAGGAGAAAAAAAAAAAAGATTTTGCATAAAAAACATAAAATTTCAGTTGTGTTTGCAGCTGCAATGGCTGTAATGCAGAATAGCCTACTGGCCAGAGTGACAAATCTATTACTAGTAGTTATTCTATGCACTAACATCAGAAAAATGTGTTTACATTTACCAACTAAATGCTACACAAGATTAGATATATCCAGAGATGTGTCTAGGTAGCTTACCACCTCATTTTACCTATTTGTCAGGGATGTAACTACTTATTTTCCTCTCTTCAGGCCCCTTCTACAAACTTGAAATGCATTGTGAGGCATCTTAACTGCATGAAGACAGTATAAGTGCACGACATAGTGAGTGCTATTCTTGCAAACAAGAGAACAACGCTCGTTATAATTAATTTGGCCCGGTACTAAGTATATTATGAAGATCATTAATGGCTGTTTTTGATTTTTTTTCCACTCCAAAAACATTTGCTCTAATTTACTAAAAATGTTTTTAAGGGCTTTCAAAAGCGCAAAATCCTCACATTCTGGTGGAGTTGTACTGTATAATTACAGTTATAGCCAGTGAAAAAAATTCCCTATCCTGCATCTAAGCTGCAATTATCCTCCACTAGTACTGAAACGGCCCCTGCAAGCAATTTTTCATTTTTCTGATAGAGCTGAATTCATATATTGTGTAACAGAAAATGGTAATCTGTCAAGCTACAGTAGAACCTGACAGAACGCTTCTTGCACCTTTTAAT
Source organism: Thunnus thynnus (assembly GCF_963924715.1). Taxonomy (NCBI): domain Eukaryota; kingdom Metazoa; phylum Chordata; class Actinopteri; order Scombriformes; family Scombridae; genus Thunnus; species Thunnus thynnus. Next base: position 23,410,035 of record NC_089530.1, read on the forward strand.
AGCTGAAAAAAAGGCTTAAATCAAAGTTTTTCTCTGAGGTAAAGAAACACTCCGAGCAGAGTGTAAAAAGTGGACCTCAGCACCGGCTATGAGTAAAGTGCAATCCTTATCATTTTTGATAGTTTCCTGCAGACAAATGCAAGTCATCCCACCCAAGTGCACTCCAAGTGGACTGTTGTAAAAAAAAAAAAAAAAAACAACAAAAGAAACTGCCTCTCAGACTCCATTATTTTCTTGGCTGTCTTCCAGCGCGTGGATGTTTTTCAGCATTTAGTGAGGGAAGATAAAACAAGCACACACCAAAACTGTTTCCGTCAAATTTCCATCACGCTGTATGATAGCTGCAGGTGTAGAACACAGCCAGCGTGTTTCTCTCTGGAAATCTTCCTGTTTAATTTCCCAGTCTGCCCGCCTGCCTGCCTTCCTGCCTGCCTGCCTGCCTGCCATCCTGAGAGGATATGTTAAATGTGCTTGGCCTGGGGATGTTTGATTTCTCTCTGCTGTGCTCCCTTCCATCTGACAGATTGGAATAATAAGGAGAGCTAATTGGAGAGGCTGCTCATATGCTGATTAGATGTGTTTTTTTTTTTTTTTGCTAAAGAAGCATTCACCTCGTTCTTTCTCTCTCTAGATATACATATATATATATATTCCTATCTGTCTCCTCTTTGCTTTCACATTTACTGTTTTTGGGAATGTGTGCCTCTATGATAGCAGATACACTGCAGCAAAGTGTGAGTACATCTGAGTATGTGTGTGTGTGCCTTTATATATGTTCCAGGCATTGCCTTGACTCACTGCAGCTGATAACAGCATAGCGGGACACATTTCCAATTTCTACTGCTTAGCATTACGATGCCTCTTAATCCAGGGGAAATCAATGCCTAATAACCTATGAAAATGTACATTTGCTGTTTTACCAACGCCAGAGGCCTCGTCTGTATCCCCCCTGGGCATTAGGATATAAATATGCCTGCATTAGCACTTAGAAGAAAAAAAAAACACTGGAACAGGCTAAAGTTCCAGCTGATACTTGAGCTAAATGGAAGAGAAAGAAAGCAAATGGCTCCCTTTGCCACTAAAGGTGTATGAGAGCTTTTTGTACTACTTGAGGAGTTTCAACTTTTAGTGAGTGTGTGTGTGTGTGAGTGTATTTGTCGTGTGTACATTTGTGCACGAGAGAGAGAAAGAGAGAGGAGTAATGAGAACGCTATCACTCATCAGCAGCAGGAGCGGCGTGCCTGCTAATGCTACCGTGTACTCTTTATAGATGGAGCCCGCACGCCACTTTGAAATAAATCCTAATACCCGAGCCTCGATATCAACGCGTTTCAAAAAAATTCTACTGTACTACTAAGAATTATCACACCAGTAGTATTCATTCAAGCAAGAACAAAGACCACAGAGCTACTTCAAAAGGTGCTTCTCTCTCCTCTCTGTTCCTTTTAGCTGAATTTTCCAATCCCCCCCCACCCCTCCCGTGTGAGCACCTGATGTTTGCGAACAAGCTTCGACTCTTAGACTTTGATTTCTGCAGCCAATGAAGGATGCCACCTATGCAAAAAGACAAACAAAAGAAAACTATATTGTTGTTAGAAAGCTTTTCACTGCGGCTCAAACTTCTGTTGTTTCTCTTTAAATGGAGTTAACATTGACTGGTGCTCAGCAAACTGAACCTTTCATGAAGATTTGTCTTTTGAATGTATTCTTGTACGTTTCACCACTGGTGCGAGGGATTGTGTGACTCCTCTTTGCCTTCATGAACAAAGAGAGCCTGCTGACAGTTAGTTAAACTTATTCAATTCATATTTTTTTGATTCTTTCTCTTTGAGGGTGGAAACATTTAACCCACAAAGTGTTAATTCAGTGTTCTTTTTAAGAGCTTAAGTTAAATCCTGAAATCTGAAATATATATATGTGTATATATATATATAGAGTTGCTGCCCTTCCTCCCCCTATATATATATAGGAGGAGGAAGGGCAGGTGGAACCCTAAACCCTAACCCTCACCCTAACTCTAACCCCTAACCCTAACTCTAACTCTAACCCTAACCCCTAACTCTAACTCTAACTCTAACCCCTAACCCTATTTTAACCCAAACCATGATCGTTCCCTAACCCTAACCAAGTGGCCTTTGTGCCTAAACCTAACCAGACCTTAACCACAGCATTGTCACACCATAAAACATCATTATTCAACGGGTAGAAATGTTAATATGCTACGTTTGTAAAAATGTTGATATAATACGTAATTCACGTGTTGAAACGTAGATATTCAATGTTTCTGTGGTTTGCAGAAACGTTCAATGCTAATGTTTTCTTCTGGCGACTGGGTTGTGACACTCTTATTGTATGGTTGATAACATTCCTCCTTCGTTTCACATTTTCACTCTTTCTATCTGTGGTTTAAACACAGTTAACGTACAGCACTCGTCAGACATCACTTCCTTGTGAATCTGCGTTATGCTCTCTTCATGTATGCATGTATGTGTGTCTGTTCAGAGCTGCTTATCTGGCCTGTTGGTGAGCTGGAGAAGAGTTTGACGTTGTTGAGCAGGAAGGCCTGACCTAGCTGGATGTAAACAGTTTCAGATGAATACAGGGGGGCTTAACGGGCAGACCGGGTGGAAGGATGAACGACTGCACAGCTTAGCTATTCCCTCCACACACACACACACACATCAAATCACATACAGTACATCACACACATCTCTCTCAAATATCCGCCACCATTCCCATGACCGACGCTCTCCATCTTGAGGGAGACGGAGTTCAATTCTGCTCAGTCCTGCTCTCACAAATGCATACAGACGCTCGCTGCAGCCTGAAGCTGAACGCTGGCAGCCTTGATATTAAACCCATCAACCCTGCCTCTGCCCCCAGAGGATAATGTAGAGGTATTTTCCCCCTTCACACACTAATACACAGGGTGACACATCAGCTCACCCGCGTACAAACACACCTCTGAGAGATCCACGCACCCATCCACAACCACACGTACTGTAAGGAGAGTGAACTGGTTAGTCAATCAATTAGTCACTCCAAATATTCTGCTGCTTTATCTCTTTTATATCATTGTAAATTGAATATCTTTGGGTTTTGGATTGTTAGTCGGACATTTTATAGACTAAACAATTAACTGATAATGAAGATAATCATTAACTGCGGCACAAATACAGATTATGCAAACAAAGCCAAAGCTACAAGCAAACACATTTATGTGTACAGTGTCTGCGGTGTATCATCCTTCTTATTCTTGGCGCCCTCCTTCCCGAAGCATCTTCTTAATAACGTTCATAACTTGTGTCTGGCAAGAGCACTTCTTGGCCTTGACAACTTTGATAGCTCTTTGGAAAATCAATGCTCAAATAGGACTGAATCAGAGCCTGAGGGCGAAAGGGAGGGATATGGGCTAAGTGAAGTTTTGAAAGAAAAGGTAGTGAGGGAGAGACTGGCAGGAGGAGGGGAAATACTAAGATGTTAGGGGAGTGAAAGAAGAAAGGAGAAAAACATAGGGTGGAGAAGAGAAGAGGAGCGAAGAAAGGAAGAGAAGATCCGCTTCTGTAATCTGTCCTTCATACTATAATAGCAAGTTTCCGATCCTTTGTTATAAATTGCATCCATTCAATTCCAATTTGAAGTGTATTTAGGCACATAAAAGAGAGAAAACCTGCCTTTTAAAACAAATCACAGCACATCAAAATGGAACTCTTGGAGATCAATATGACACCAGGTAAAATAAACTAATCCCTCTATAAAACTTGACTTCATTATGTAAATGCTTAACCCTGTATGGAAATATTGTAGGGGTATGACAAAAGGCTTGTGGTGTTTTTCCTCAACAATTACCCCTCAAGCGCCCTTGGCGAAGCACTTAACCTCTGACTTTTCGCATGGAGATACTCAATTGCCTGCTAGTAAAAGACTGGTATTGTGCTATGTGGATAAAACAAGACAAAATAGCCCCTGTTGTACTGAATAACGTGCGTCCCTGTGAGCGACATGAGATAATACCGGTTCAGTCTACAACAAAGACTTTCTGATTTGCTAGCGTGCAACAAGTTTTAAACATGTAGTGCTGTAAACTGTATAGCCGGATAATGATAAATATATGCAAGGAACTGTCTCTCCAACATTCAGTGACTCAAAACCAACCCCGTCTCCTAGAAATTACATTTATATACAACTAAACTGTTTTTTTCTTAATTGCATTGTGTTGGCAAATGCAATCACTGCCTGGATTATGTTCACAGGTTTTTTTTCAAATGAATGAAGAAGAATGAATGACAGTGATATATCCTGCACTGATGTTGCAGGGAGGAGGAAGGGGTGGAAGGACTCTGGCAACAGAAACTGGGATTCACATCTAGAGTTCTGTGTGTGGTTAGGTTTAGGCAACAAAAGGCCTTTTGTTAAGGTTAGTGAAAGAGGGTTAGGGTTAGGGTTAGCCATTAACCATGATCTGTCCCTGACCTTAACCAAGTACATAACCGTAAAAAATTTAATGGTGCCACCGAATAATGTACTGAAAGATTGGATGTTATGGTGAAAAAAAACCCTATGTTGTCTCTGATCATTACGCTCATACGCTCATTACGTTCCTAGCAACACATATTTGCTGCTGCAGTTTAGTCGTGTATGAAAACAATTTCTAGGAGACAGGGTTGTCACAACATATCCAGGCTGCTAAGACCAAATAGTGCAGTTTCAACTGAGCTTCTTTAATTTACATCCTGCAGTGGTTTTTTCCTTGGTCCAGTTCATGTGACATATTCAAAAGAATGCTGCTTTTCTTGGATTATGATATGTTTATGTCTCGATATGTGGACTTTCAAGGATGCAGACCCTGAACTTGGATGCAGCTTATCACAGAGCTGTTTAGTGTGTACACAGCAACAGTGAGACCTCTATCCATGATGAGTAGTGTGATGGTAGCAGCAGTCATTGCCTTGTCTTAAAAGTACCTTATTTGGATAATCCCTCAAAGATCAGCAACAACAGATTGAACTTTAGAGACAGTTTGGAGAGTCGTTCTAATTGTAATAGTACTAAGTAACTCAAATAGTTTAATCAGTTGTTTCGCCTCAGGTCCAATGTGCTCTGACAACAAAAGTGACAGAAGTACTGCTCTGATCCTCAAATGATCCTGTATGACAGACAAGTGCAAGGAGAGGGAATAAGAGCTGAGGGGAGAGGTAGAAAGGATTTATTTCTACTTAACGATAAGAGCCAAGTTGAAGGGGGGGGGGGGGGGGGGGGGGGGGGGGGGTTGGGAGATGGGAATGTAATTCAGGGGGGAGCAAGGGACATGAACTATTTCTTGAGGAGATGACAGTTCAGATAAGAACAAGAGATAGGGAACGTTCAGCTGTCTGGACCAAACTGGGAAAGCTGTTCTGCCACCATGCTGGAGAGAATATCCAATGACAGGTAACTATAGGTAGCAGAATAGCAGAAACACAAATGATTCATTTTATTGGTCAGCCTTTAAATGGTAAACTGATATAGAATATTTGGACCAGGACACATACAGTAGCCTATGTGCCTGAATGACCAACTTAAACTCAAAGACAAAAGTACACAAGTCATGTTAACGTATCAAATTACGAAAAAAAAAAAAAGAAGTTGCAATGAGTATACAGTTCAATTTACGTGGAAATGGATTTCCTGATTGGATTCTTCCCATTTCCAAATTCATGTGAATTGCAAATGAAAATGTGATGAAAAAGTGATCATCGGCATCTCTGAGTGCTGTAATTCCATCTTCCATCAAAAATGAAATGAGATTTGTGTGGGCATATATTTGTGTCAGCTATGGGTGTCAACTAGATATGATTATGACTTAAAGTATAAAACTGTAATAGTAATATTCATTGAGAATAATGGAAAATAAAGAAATGATTCTGTACTGATGCCTTCATTTCTCCTTTTCTTTCTTTGTTTCCTGCACTGAACCTGTTCAGTGCACAAATTACAGCTCAATGTCAAAACCTCTAAAATAGATTCACCTGGAAAAAAAGAAGAAAATTACACCCTTACTCAACAACACAATTGGCGATGGACAGAATATCAAATACATAAAGCTGCAGTTAATTTTTCTATCTAGGCAACATCCAGAAGTGCTGACATGGTGATGTCCATGACATTAGTCTTTAGGATGTGAGGGAGGGATAAAGCTCCGCTCTGCAGGAAGAAGGACAAATGCTAATTCTGGCAGGATTTTACTACATTATCAATGAATGATTAATGACTCAGGATTTACTATCAGTGGAGAATATAGGAATACCATTTTCATACAGAGAAGCTGTCTCGCTGAACTTAATGATTAGTAATTAATCAATGTCTGAGCCTATCTGTGATCGGAAGGGTATTCGCAAACTGAATCCTTCCAGTGAGCTGTTGTCACTTATTAGGTGGTCACCTGAACTGTACATGACAATAATTGTAATAGTTTAAAATGGTTAGGAAATGTAACATAATCCAAAAGGAATTTGAAAGAGTAGATATTGCTATGAAGGTGAATTCCAAAGTGGGATTACAGCCGTACAAGACATCTACTAACATTGATTTGCAGGTTAAAATATGCTTAGATGTCTGAATTAAAACTGAGCTATAGTCTGGACTATACTTACAACAGAATTTAAATTTCAATGTGAAGCACGTCTTAACTGTACATTAAAATAAAATCACTGAAATTCTGTTGAAACAACTGTTAAATGTATTCTAGACGACTAAAACGAAAACTTTCACCTTTCCATCAGCCAAATTTTAACCTAGATGTCTAGATGGCTTTTAACCTGAAAATCACCAAATCAGTGCTTAAAGGGTATCTAGTACAGATGCAAGACCACTTTGAATAACAAATGCATCCCCAAAAACTGAACACTTCCCGGTATATAGATTAAAACCAGAAAAGTAAAAGCTGTTTGGACGCCATGGTTACACAGTTGTTTCAACAGTATTTAAATGACTATAATGTTACAATGTTACAATTTCATTTAGCAGATGCTTTTATCCAAAGTGACGTACATCTGAGAGATAAAACAACACAAGCACGGATGTAGTCAGGAGAGAACAATATGCCATAAAGCTAAGTTCAAGTCTGATAGGATGTAGGTACCAAAAGGCAGTGCACAGAAGCAATACATAGAGTGCATAAAAGCAGATTGTTTCAGTCCATCAGGTGTGGAGGTGTTTGCAAAAGAGATGGGTCTTTAGTTTTTACTTAAAGATCGAGAGGGACTCTGCGGATCAAATGGAGTTTGGTAACTTGTTCCACCACTGGGGGAACTACAGAAGAGAACATTTTGGCTAGCGACTTAAGGCCCTGTTGTGGTGGTAGTACGAGGCATTGGCAGAGTGTTGTAAGCAGGAGGGAGCATAGACCTGAATGAGGGAGTTCAGGTAGGCGGGAGCTGTTTTAGACGAGATCTATGCCGAGACTGTGAGGTCTTCTGGTGGGAACGGTAGGAAGAGCTGGGTATCATCAGTATAGCAAGGGCATGAAAAACCATGGGAGCAGATGTTTGCACCAAGTAAGGTGGTGTATATTGAGAAGAGAAGGGAACCAAGCACTGACACTTGAGAAACCCCTCTGGATAAGCCATGCAGTTTGAACACTTCCCCTCTCCAAGATACTCTAAAAGATCTTCCTGAGAGGCAGGATATGAACCAGCAGAGGCCAGATCCTGAAATACCAAGCTTGGTGAGTGTGGATAGGAGGGGCGGTGGGGGGCATGTTACAAGCAGGTTTGGAAGTTAGAGGGCAGAGATTGTTAAATCTGATTTACTGTGGACCAGTTCCGAGTCACAATCAGATCAAGAATATTGCCTGCTTTGTGTGTGGGAGGGGTGGAGAAGTCAGCCATTTGGGTTTTGTCAGTATGGATATTCATGTCTCCCATGACAATCAGTGGTGTCTCCTCTTCAGGAATGGCTGAGAGTAACATGTCTAGTTCGACTACAAAGTTCCCCAGTTGACACTTTAAACTAAAGCAGGTCCCAGCATGTCAAAACATATTCACTGACATGCTGAAATGCTCTGCTGTAACCTTTAACTTTATAACTTTCAACCAGATTTAACCCACTTTTGACCTAGGTGCCATTTTTGACATGAAATTCACCATAACAATGCTTTCTGGGAAACTTGGCTAATAGGCAACACAAAACGGAAGAAATACAAACTTGTTTATACTTCCCAGATCAAGTGAAGGTACTGCTACTTAAGTAAGCTGTACGTGTGTTGTGAGGTCTACATGGCTCGCTATGCTTGCTTGTGCTAAAAGGTAAAAGTAAAGTATGGAAAAGTACCTAAACAGGACATACAGAACCAATAATTAGAAGGCTGCAGCACACCTGGAATGACTAATAGTCAATCAAATCAGCTTTAAACTATTGTCTGCCCCTTACATGGCATAATTGCGAGAATTGACAGCGGAGTTCATATTGGCTTCTCAGAAAACAAATTAATCCTCACAAGGTGTGAAAATTAGTAACAGCTTGATTTTCATACAAAAATGTTGCCTGGTGCGACTTCACAGCAATTATTATACAAAGAGACGTAAATCACACTCGGTTAAAATTAGTCAATAGTTTATTCTACTCTGCATGTCATGTGGGCATATGCCTCTATCCTCAAAATAATAATGGTGATCTGGTATGGCACCCTTTATCGTCACTTAAATGTAACAGAGATTTTTAGAGAAACTATTATAAAGTGCTATAATTGTCCCTGAGTCACAGTGACTCAAACACTGAGTCAAATAATTGCACCAGATGAAATTACGTAACTAACCAGCAGTGTACCTTTATATTGGAGAGGTTGCCATAGTTATTATCTGCTCCCTGAGGGCTTAGCAGGGAGTAAACGAGCTTCCCGCGTCGCAGTCAAATCCTTCCTGTGTCCCAGGACACTTAGTTCCTACTTGTTTCAAAGTGCCACATCATTCTGTTCCACCTAGTAGATGCATGCTGATGAAATCTGGATCTTAGCGGTGTTACCATGGCAAACACATCCCAGATGTGTTCCTTCTCTTCCCTTAAAGGAGTAAAAATCACCCACACGGAAATGACTGTGAAGTATTTTTCCTGGCAGGAGAGGACAAACAGTAATAAACAAACACCGCATAGTCTCTTTACCTGCAAGCAGCAGATATAATGTACACAAATGATTCCTGCCACGGCACCCGCGGGGGGATCCACATCAATTCCAACTCAAATTGACATTTTGAATGGGGGCGACGTGCACGTGCGGGTGCATGTGAGTGTCTGTGTTCACATTTATGTGTCTGTGAATCCGTGTTTGTTTGTTTTATGTGTTTGAATCTACCTTTTAGATTGCACAAGTTTTTCTTGATTCACACTGCTTTCCCTACACAGGCATGAATGTGCTTCTCTCTCCGTCCGTCTATCAGACAGCTGATTAGATCAAGTGTCAGTGCCTAAACAGATTACTCTGGTGAGCAGCAAGCAACAAAGCAATAACACACTCCCAGCCTCAATCTGTTGCTTTTAACTTCATTTCACAGAGTCCTCTCACTTTCAATATCTGCACTAGCATCACAATTCAGCTTAAAAAGCAACAGGAGCTTTCATTGGATGAATCGCCCCGACACAACTCACTCCTTCTGTATCTCAGCGGGATACAATCCGAAAAATCTTTAACAAATAACATTAAATGATAATGTCATTTTCCCTTTAAAGGAAGAAGAAGAAATCTGTACATGTATAGGAAAGGTGATTCAAATCAATGGGCTCACAAGCCAATAAATATTTAAAAAAACAGTCCATGGAGCGGTAAATCAAACACAAGAAAGGCCTCCAACATTAATCAATGTCCACTCTATTGGAGCCAGCAAATACCAAACAAAAAAACAGTAAAATCACAAATAAAACAAAACAAAACTGGGTGCTTTAAATTAAGAAAGAAGTCTACAAAAGAACATCATTGTTGAGGAAACACAGAGAGGAGAAAATGGGAGAGAATGGCTTCCTTTTTTCATACAATTGTACTAATATTACACTTTCTACAAACTGATGTGTGTTCCAATCAATACTTCTAAAAATAGGATAACCAGAGTGTACTTCATGGTATTTTGTTGCTGTCCCCTGTGTAATATTGTGCTTGTTTTAATCTCATTAATTCATTAGTTTTCTCTCCTTTCCAGCACCATATGGTGCAGCATGACCACAACCACTTTTTTTCTTATTTTCTTGTGTAGACACAAAGTGCAATTTTTGGCAGCAACATGCCCAATACTGCATCTACACTGCCAGAAACAGAAAGAGGAGGAGAGGAAGCTAAAGCTAATTTATGTGGTTTGATGTAAAGACTGTAGAGAAAATATGTCATCATGTCAATTTTGATTCAAAAACTTGTTTTCCATCACTCCTCATCACATCATATCTTCATCAGTACACCAGCTTTGCATCTCAGCAGAGCTTTAAAAGCATTTTTAAAATATTTTTACATTTTCCTTTTATCATTTAAGTGCAAATTCAAAAAAATCACACTGCAAGCCTTAGTGCTCAAATTGGATTTTTTTGCTCAGATACAATTTTTTTGTTTGGCGGTTCACGTTATTTTTTAAATGTGGCTAATATCCCGCATCCCAATGACCCGCATGCACAAAAGAAGAAGTCCCACGCAGCACGCTGTCGTACGGAAGTAACCGTGGAGGCCACTGAAGTCAGCGTTTATGGTTTCATTTATAAGTCGATGTGCTGTGGAAGCCAACAAATTTGTGAGCAGATGATAACGAGGACGAGGATGAGGAGGAAAGAGAGCCAAATTTTTAATTATGGTTTTTTATTGCCCCCGTTCGGCCATTTGTCTCAATGTGCTTCCAAACACAGACCGGTTACGATACGACCCCCTCAAGTTTTGCTTGTACAGAAGTGATACTTATGAAGTCTAACACCTCGCTGCCCCTCTGCTGACTACCTCCATCGCAGCTGTCTTCCATGTTTCCGGTGCAGAATGGTGATGAATGTTGATCTGATTTTCTCTGTCAGGGAAAAAGAAACAAAAAAAACAAACAACAAAACAAAAAAAAACCCCAGATTTTAGTCACATATGAGCAAAAAAAAAATCAGATTCGGGCCACTTTTTCCTGCAGTCTGAACGTAGCCGGGTGTCAAAGCTTCCCTGCAGAGAGCTTCTCTAATGTGCTTCTTTCTCTCCAAGACCAATCAAAAAGGTTGACAATTGCAACAGCGAGGTGTTGGCAGGAGGTCACGGCGGACACTGCCTCGCTTCACGGGACTGTTCTCTGGTTCACTTTTTGTCAACCTGTGCTCTCTCTCCCTTTCCTCTCTCTTTCTCTCTCTCTCTCTCTCACAGTGTGCATTTACAGCCGTAATTTGGCTGCTGCCACATGAAGAGTGATGTCCACCTGTTGTCTGCCAAGTCCTCCTCTGTTCTGTTTTCCTCCCAATCTGCCTGCTCTTTTGCATCCACAATAATGTGCTCAGGCTCCGTCTTAGTCTGAGCCTTCATTCGCCGCAGTGTGATGCAGCTACAACAGCGTTTGTGTGTGTGTGGGTTTATGTGTTTGTATTGTGAGCAAATGCAGAATCCTCAATATTGAAGCATTGCATATTAGCAGAAACACTCTTTCATAACTGTTTTATCTTTAAATTTCAACCTAGTACAATCTAAAAATAACAAACATAACTTTGTAGACACCGCACTTGATTTTTTTCTGTAATAACTGCCTTTTTTTTACTCATTTACCTTCAATGTTTGTGACTCAAGAAGGAATACTGATTGGGTTAAGTGACGGTCTGAAAGGAGGACAGACAAACAGACAGAGAGTCTAGTCTTCTTCCTGTGCGATGACGGAGCAAATGACAGCCATAAAGATCACCATTATGTTCCCTATTCGTGCATACATGTGCTCGAGCAGCATAGAGACAACATGAGCACAGGAGCTGGTGAACTATCCACAAATCACTCACATATATTTTGCTTAACTTAGTGGGCTAAAACCTCTCTGGACACATTTTAATATAATAAAAGGTTTCTATTAGTAACATAGTGAAACTTTCTGACAAAAATACAGATGTTGAAACCACAGTGCTGCCACAGTGATGCAGTTACTCTTTGTTTTGGCAACAAAACACATACAAGCGCCATAATCTCAACGTCTCCGGCACCACATGTCAAGCAACGTTAAATTCGATCCCTATAACTCGCAGCTGCTATTTCATTTTGAGGATATCACTTTTCATTCCATCATAGATGGTGTTACATGTGCAGAGCAGTTAAATTATGATCGGGATGGCGTGCACCATATGTGTTATCATTCATCAGCATTAACGGGCCATAATCAACAGTTGGCTAATGGTAAGACAGTGCATGCCTTCATAAGACTTCCTTCCTTTAAATAGGAGGACAAAGTGTTTACAGTACAAAGTCCCATCATGCTCTTCATGTGTTCCCGTGGTTACATGCATGTGCATCAGGAAAAAAAAAAAAGAGGCAAGAAGACAAAGTCAGGACACAAGAATTAATTGCTCTTCTGTGACTTCACGCTGGCTTTCTGCAATTAACTCCACCTATGTCTGTGCGCTACTCGATCCGCTATATGATCCTGTGTGTAGACAATAAGATTAGCTGCAGTCGGTTCCAGGCCAGGCCAGGACTGGCAGAGTCACATCTGTTCTCCACCTCCAGATTTATGGTTTAGAAACGAAGGCTTTCCACATTAAGCCCCTAAAGACACACTGGGGAGAGTTTCAGGGTCTATTTCCGTCAGTAGAATCGAGTCAAGTTTGGATTCATCTTCATCAACGCGTCTCTTATTGCAGTAAATTGAGGCTTTTGGTAAAACTTAGCATAAAAACACTTGAAATTAATAAAATCCGTGATCTAAAATTGAAACAACTCCAGTGTTTCACATGTGTGGTTTATAAGAGCACATTTTTTTTTGCACATCACAAATCTACACAGCACCCGCTAACACCTATTTGACAACCAAATCCCCTATATTCATTACCCTCCCGGAGAGTAATGGTAATAAGAAATAGTTTCAGACCTTTCTCCAACTTATTCAATTCCTCATGTAAATACACCGTAGGCCGGGGGAGCGCAGAGCAGGCAAGCCTAGCATAACTGGCAGCCTGAGCACATAATCCCAACTACAACATGGCACAAAGCAGAGAGGAGGAGAGTGGGGGGGGGGGGGGGGGGGGGGGGGGATTGAAGGAGAAGATGAAGAGAGCAAAAAGGGATGAAAGGGATGGAGAGAGAGAGTAGAGGTGATAGGGGGATAGAAAAAAGAAAGGAGAGAAAGCAAGAAAATGAGAGAAGCAGACACAATTTAGAGGAGAGAAGAAGAAAAAGACAAGAAGGAAAGATATCTTCATCATCATAATAAATCTATAAACAACCTCTTGAAAATCAACTCCGACTCCCTAAAATATCTGAATTTGACACCTCTACTTCCCCTAATGTGTAAAATTAGGCAACAAGCCACTTAAATTTGTCCAAAATTGAGTTATTAAACTAATTAACCCGCTGATACCGGAGCTGACCGAGGAGCGCGGCTAACATATAGAACTCACTTTGCTCTTTTTAAAGTTTCAAATCCACTTGTTCTACCACTTAAAGCTTCGACTTCCATGCACATTTCACCTTAATTGGAAAAAGTTTAAGGGGCTCGAAAGTTATAAAAATTTTAAAAGAGTTCTGTTCCCTTGTGAATGTGAGCAAAATTGCAAAAATGACCTCAGACTCCATTGGGATCAAATTTGCTCTTGTCCAACAAATGAACTTGTGCATTACTGTAATATATATTTTCACTTTCATTTACTCTCTGCAGCACCAGTTAGAGCCCTCCTCCCTCCCCTCCCTCCTCCTCCTCCTCTTCCTCTTATCTCCATAACTCTACTGCAACCCCGAGGACGAGTGCACTCCACATGCTGGAGACTGCTCATAACATGCCGAACCAAAGTGGTTCGCCTCAATGGAAAAAAAGAAATATTAGAAAAATATCGTGCTATCAGCTGAGTCATCACAGAGTGACTTCACACTTTAATTCATCGGTATGTACGTACACAGGCCGCTAATTCTGTCTGAAGGTGCATCAGCCAAACAGCTGCGGATGAATAAACTTATCATATCGTGGCCTGGTTATTCCGGGGTATAAATCTCTAGTCAGGAAAACAAGTCAAACATCTTAAGATGGAGTGTGGTTGAGTGTAGGAATACATTACTTTGAGTTCCCACTTGTAAATGAAATTGGTTTCCTCGCCAGTCCTAAGCGCATTTGCACTGAGTACATTTCAACCTTCACTTCCCCAAGTTAAGATGCAGGAGCACCAGCGCTTTGCATGTAAATCTCTCAAGTTTAAGCACACAGCCTACGCTCGCTGGCTTGCTCTGTCTGTCTCTTTCTTTCTGTAACACACACACACACACACATGCTCTCTCTCTCTCTCTCTCATACCCCCACACACACACAAAGCTACACAGCAAATCCAACTCTGACTCTAACTCTCTAAGACTCTATAACTTGTATTTCCTGTGAAATGCACTGTAGGGCGATTCCAAAACCAGTCACTGGCAGAGACGCAAATTCAAGTGTACACACACACACACACACACACACACAGCTTGTACATATACTCATTAATACAACTGGCACTAAGTCTCTGGCACGTAAACACACACACACAAACACCTACACACACGAATCAGTATTCACAAGTCATCTAAATAAGTAAATGTGACCAGCCAATAGCTTTTATCATTCCTCACTAAACATCCTGTCTGTCACCGGCATGCAGGTAGAAACAGGGAAACTCAAATTAATGATGTGAACTACAGGACTGCATTGTGACTTCATCATGAAATTCAAAAATTACAGAAAAACATACGTAATAATAATTAATTCAGAATCTCATTAAGAAAATAAACATTTTTCTTGTTAAAAATGAGACGCGAAATGAAACAGAAAGACCAATCCTCTGAATGAAAGTTTTTTCCCACACCAGTCTCTGACCATGAAGGCATCGTCCGCTCCGACATCCGTTGATGTAATGCGGTTCTGTTGAAATCTCGCTTTGTGCAAACCGCACAAATTGTCGCACAAATCCCACAAATTACAAACTTGGCGACTGTGACTTTGACTGAAGCGAAACGACTTCTGGTTTGAAAAAGTCTCGACAGGCTCATGTCTGACACCACAAATACCTGGGATTGATTTGCGTAACAGGACCACAGACACATGTTAAAGCCAAAGAAAGCTGCTATGACATTTATATGTCAACACACAGACGCCAGATCTTGAGTTCCAAACCAAAACCAGAAAATTACTCTCTCTCTAGCATTCAAGTGTTCTGCAGCTGAACGACTACACTGTGGGTCCAACTGCACAATATGTACATCATTACTTCCTGGATTTTTTCTGGTCACAAAGCTAAACCTGCCCTACAGCGATCTGGCACAAGAGTCCTGCTGCCTGTAAGTCCTGCTGACTCTTGTAAGCAGGACTCGATAAGTAAGTGACACTTGATTAGTAATTTTATGGTTATATTTTTGATGTTTTAGAAACTCATAAGAGCTCTTAAGACCTGGAACCTTCTGTTGTTTTCAGGAAGCCTGAAGCAAAGCCGACACACTCAAACACACTCAATATGTGTTTGTTGCTGATATACAAACTCTCCTGGTGTTTCCACTGACATGAAGCCATATTCTAACTGCTTTTCAAAGCCAGTACTAGAGGTTTTGACCTAGACTTGAATCTGACTTAAGTCACAAACATACAGTAGGGTCATTTATGAAGACCGGCATATTTATTTGCAATTTATCTATTAAGATTTGTGACTTGACATGAACTTTGTCCTAACTGCATATACTAATTCTAAGCAGATTTGAGTATGTGAATGTGCTGGATAATTCACAAAATTAAGTATAAAGTACACAAAAAAACCTCTACTAATACTGAATCAGCTTGTTTTTTTTGGCTGTGATGTTAATGGACACATTGTGCATTATTAGCTCCAAAGACACTGACCTCCTAAAACAATACGCTCTGATAATTAGCATAACAGTATTATATCATACACTAGAAAGATCTCATGTGTTGACCTCTCTGAACTATGGGTGAAACCTTTGTTTTGTATGATTCATTGACTTCTTTTTCAAAAGGTTGATAATATTAATGACACTCTTTTTTATGTATAAAGAAACCTAAATTGGGAACATATTGTCTCATTAAAACCAATTACAGTGTAAAACCTTCAGCGAAGCAGTAAAAGAGCTCTGTGTGCACAGTAATGTGCAGGTATACTACCATTACACTTAGGATTGGGAAGGTTTTAATGGTCTCCCTGAAGAGAAAAAGGCTTTTTTTTTAATGTAATTTAGGTATGACAGAAGACAAAATCCATTTCATATTTTATTGCTCATTATGAATTAAAGGCTACCCACTTTAGTGAAACGGCATTTATCTCTGCTGACTTCTTCTGATTGGAAGTAATGTTTTATGTAATAAGTCGTGTTCTTCTTTGGCAACTGTTTTGTCATTACTGCGACGGTGTATTCGGTGTCTTACAAACACTCGGCACAAGCCCTCGCTTCCTCGCCAAGCGCTCCAGCTTGTCCTCAGAAGCGTAATGTGCCGAGTCAAAACAGCTCCGCGGTGCCACGTCAAACTGCCCGCCGTGGGTCTGAGCTACCACAGGCAGTTCCACTATCACAGCATACTGGGAGCAGTGGGAAGGAAGTGCTCCTGCTCATTTTTCAGTCCGCAGACTGGAGCAAAAGCAGCACTCTGGCGGGAGGATTTGTATGTATGTGTGTGTGTGTGTGTGTGTGTGTCAACATCAGTGATTTAAACAGATATGCTCCACAGGCACGACAGCAGAGTATTGTGACTCACACACCAGGACACCTGACTCTCTGCAGCACGCACGAAAAAAGGCCGACTTCGTGCTTACACACATAGAGACCAGCACACACACACACACACACAACCATGATGCACATTAGTGCGCCTGGGCGTCCAGCCCTCTCGCTGGTACGATTGCACATTACGTCCCTTTCACCTCTCCCTCCCTCTGGCTGGACGGCGATAAGTCTCCCGTTCTCAGTCGATGAGAAGCTGTGAATAATGGATGAAGTACAAGTTGCGAGCGACCACAGCAGAGCAGCCGCGTGACGGACACAGACGCAAAAGAGAGAGACGTGGCGCGAACAGCAGGTGTCCGTCTTTAACCGTCGCCTTCGTCCCCTCTCAGCCTCTGTTTGTCTCTTTCTTTATCTCCGTCTCGATCATAACAAATTAGCGGGATAATCACTCGCCTTTTTTATTTCGGAACAACATGATTCAGACGTCTGAAAAAACTAATTTCACTCAGCAAGTCGTTCTGTCTGAAAGCCTCAAGTGATTTGACCCTGGGTCAGCCGGCTTCACTGTTTACTGTCTTCTTTTTGACCTTAAAAACCACTCACACCATGTCTGTCTCAATCTATGAATTATAGCAAGGCCGACACACACACACACATCACATCCCCTTAAGGTGGCACGGTCATGCCAGCTCCAATTCTCATAATACTCTTTTTATGTGTTATTTCAAGCTCTCCCTGAACGCTCTCTATGTCATTATCATTCGTTTTAACATGCATGTGTACAAAGTAGACTTTGAAACTGAGTGTGAATGCGGACGGGTGAACAGTTGGTGTTATTTCGCAGGGTGTTTCGTGGCTCAGTGCCAGTCACCTGTGGGGGAGAGTCTCGCTCCTGCCTGGTTAGTGGACTACCGTGGCTTCCTTCAGGGCTGACACCACGCTCAGTGACCTGTGCCGCTCTACTTGAACAAATAACGCAGGGAGGGGAGGAGGAAGAGGAGGTGAGCAAGCAAAGGAGAAAGAAGTCTTGAGTAAATAGAAAAATATAATGTCATGTTATTGACCCTGCCTTGTTTTGTAAAAATTGCCTAATGAAGTTTTGTTGGTTTTCCTAACCTCTTTAAATATGTATTCTTCAAACAGTTCATTAGTCTTATTTATCTTCCTGTAGCTCTGGATCCTGCCTGATGAATCCCTCATTATTGTTTTCATTCTAGTTTTGCGTCAACTGAGTTTTTGCAGTAATGGAATTAAATGGATCTATTGGCTTAACTCGTAATGTGCAAGCACTGGGATACATATAAATAGGACTGGGTCATAATTCACTATCGCTTGTCAACTCTCAGTGGAAATTATATGGTATTATCATTTTACAAAATCCTGTTTTCCATATTAATGATTTCAAGCAAACTGTAATTAAAAACAATATATATCTAAATCTATCTATCTGTCTCTCTCTATATATACACACACATATGAAGGAGATATATAAACTGATATTAGCTATTCATACCACACCAGTTTGGACACATTTTCTCATTCAAGACAATGGAAAGGTGTGTCGAAAGTTTTGACTGGTTCTGTAGATATGTCATTCACCAGTGTATATGCTGATTAGGGATGTGTAGAGATCCCAGTATTTGTATTTGTATCTGTATTTGTTTAGGCAGCAAAATTATTTGTAGCTGTATTTGTATTCGGGCACACCCCTAATGCTGATAAGACAATGGAGTACAGAGGTCCCAAATGTAGTAGAGTAGAGTAGAGTAGAGTATTGCCATTACTGTACATAGTTCACCCATCACAGAGAAATCTATGTTTCAAATGTAAAAATGTAAAAATATCCCAATCAGTACAAATCTTGGTCACAATTCTTTAATAACCACATTTAAAGGATACTTCATAAATGTTAAAAAGTGAAATTCTGCAGATGTATCTTTATTTTTGTAGCCTCAATTCTGTTAAACATCCAGTATCAGTCAGGCTCTAACGTGAAAAGTAATGTCAGATATAATGGGATGTACCTAATGATTTCTTTTAAAGGTCCCATAGTTCCCTGTAATTCCTACAGAGGAAGTGATACAGAGGTGTAAATCCACAGGAAGGTGTCTAGAAATTATTGTAATTTGGCTTCTAAAATTGTATGTTTGCCTGTATAGAAATATTATACCTGAATATTTCCTCCGGTTTAATCACCTAACCCGACATATGAGCGCAGTCAGACAGCTTGACGTACACTTGTGGTACCTGCTCAGTGGAAACATGTCACCCTTATGAATTATGTACTAACTGCATCAATACAGTCAAATGGTCTTGTGCTTTATGACTCACGACCGGCGCCTGGTGCTGGATGCTTCACGTCGGGGAAATTGAACATTTCAGTGTGACTGTCAAAGTTTGAGTGATGCTCGATGACCTTTACGTTACAACAGCTGTTCAACACACCGAGATATTTTAAACATCTCTCTGTATGCATCATTGTTCCAGCTTTTCTCATCACTTTTTCCATCTCTCGCTTCCTCCCTTTCCTATATTTCCTGCTTATTTTATGCAGATTCATTATATTTGTGTTATGAGGTGCCATAGGTTTTCTCTAAATATGCAAATTTCAAACATTTAACATCGCCACGGAGTTATACAATATATTTACCTCACAGCTCTGTTTCTAATTAATCATCAGTATTTTATATTAAGTCTGTGAGAATTGTGCAAAGTCCCTAAGAATGGAACGAGAGGATAAACGCTCTGGGCGTGGCCCCTTATAAGCTTCTCTGACTAAGAATGCTGATTTAAAATAAGCTCTCTTTCAGACAGGCATGACTCATTTGGTTCGGGAGGAGATTTTAGTCTTCCTCATTTAATGATAACGGCTCATCCAAAAGACAGTGGGCCGTTGGCCAAATCTCCCGAGCTGACGAGGCTACGAGACGATGACAGCGTGTTCTGGGTGGTGGAGAGAGAGAATCATGAGGAATATCGCCGGTTCGATACCTTCCCTGGCAAGCGTAGTGAGAGGTCGGCTTACGCTGTTCTGCACTGTTATGGACAACAATCAAAAAATACTCCATTACAGGTTAAAGTTCAGCATTTATAGTGTTACTTCAGTTAAAGTTCTTTAGTTATTTTGGGATCAGTTTTATACAGTTTTACTTAATTTAATGTCTAATTCACTGTCATCAAGCTCAGCCTCTGAAAACATTTGGAAAATACACCATGTTTACTTGACAAATTAACTTCTATAACTTCTTCAACTGCAATGTTTTATGATCTTACTAAACTTACTAAATGACTGTGTAACCAGTAGCTGTTAGGTAAATGCAAGTGAATAAAAAGTACAAAGTTCGCTTCTGAAATGTAGCAGAAGTCTGTAAAAATGGAAATATTATACTCAAGTGAAGTTCATCAAACTGATGCTCACAGTAAGGGTAGTACTCAGTTACTCCCTACTGTGACTTAATGAATTAGACACATTATTCTTCTTACCATGAAAATACAACCAACTTTTCTACCTTGTTTCACTTTCATTCCTGCTGTTGTCTCAAATCGTCAGCTGCCTAAAAAACCCATCCACTTCTCATGATATGCTTTCTCATAAAAGAACCCATTTCTTATCCCTTAACTGAAACATTCAACTTTTCTTGGCTTAAGAAAGCATTTCCACTCGTCTTAAAAAAACAACAAAAAATCCCAGAGTGAAGCTGGTCTCCAACAGCTCTGCTTTCAATCTGATATGGAGCTGTTCTCTACATGACAGATTTTAGGAATGCAAAGGGCAGGAAAAGAATTTCCTCATGGAGGTCTCTATGGTATAACATTGTTATTATACACTCTTTTTTGTTACACCGGTCCAATAACATTAGCTTCTTCATGCTATTAAGGACAGTCTGACTTGTACGTAACATCCTCTTTTATCCTTTTAACAGTATAGGTCGTAACCTCAGTAGCCAAAAAACGACTTATAGTTACGTTACAGTGACAGACGCCATCTAGTGGCCGTCGTAATTATGACGCAGTTCAGATGACGTCTATATTAGTTGACAAATTTCCGTATTTGGAGTTGGTGGGTTGGGTGGATGGTAAGATAGATAGTTTTAAAAAAAAAAATGTAACTACATTTGTCATGGTGTTCACTGTTGCCATGACGACAAAGGTTGCCTAAGTAGTAACTTTAAGCCACATCACATTTCAAGTGATCAGTTCAACCCAAACTGTGATCTCTCACTAACCCCAACCAAGTGGTTTTTGTGCCTAAACCCAACCAGACCTTCACCACAGCGCTGTCACACCATCATTATTTTTTAGTGATTTGTAACAGCTTTGGAAAGCTGCCGACTGAGGCAGAATATTAGAAAATGCTCCTATGGGTCGTTCCAGAGAGCACGGTACAATCGACCTATTTGGTCCTTTTAATTATGAGGATGTGTTGCTTTTATCATAATCTTTGATGTTGGATATGGAGAGCTGTCGGCCTCCCATGGGTGGCATGCTCAGCTGGTTTTCCTGTGGCAATGTTTATTTTTACACTATTTTAATGAAGTTTGAACACTCTGATGCTTTTTTTTTTTTTTAATTTTTGTTCTAGGTTTTTAAATCTAGGTTTTTGATTGAAGTCATAAAAACATATTAGCTTTACATTAAAAGGTTATTTATGTGAGTTTGCACTGTTTGTCAGGAAAGCCAGACCAGTTTTTTTTGTTGTTTTCATCCAAGTAAACAGAGAATGTTAGAAAACTATGATCACAACAAAACGAGTGAGATGAAATTTGATCTTGGACAGCTGCCCATTTCGTCTCTGTTGAACTTGAAACAAGTGATGATTCATAAAAGTAAAAGACAATTCATAAAGTCCATTTATTTCCTCTTTTTTTTAAAATCCTCACCGCTGTGCCTTAAACATCAATTACTACCTGGGACGATGAATCTCTTTAAATGACAATTTCGGAGAAACAGTATTTACAGTTAAGCCCTCGGCGGCATCCATATTCCTGTCAGAGAACAGAGGGATTGAAGTTTTTAATTAATCTGAACGTCGGCATCCTCGAGGATACACACACACACACACAAATACTCACACGCTCTCTCCTCCACACACACACACACACACACACACACACACACAGGCATCCACTCAATACAGACTGTAGCAGGAACATTTAGGTGTGACAGGCGGATAGTGGCAGAGCGACATATCAACCTTTGCATAAACGTCTCTCAGAAACACTTTGTCAAAATAAAAGTGTCTGAAGAGTGGGATTCTGTTCTCATCGCAGAGCTGTACGACACAGTGAAGGACCATACATTAACGTCACGCTAAACACCAGCTGCCCTTTACCTCTCGAGCACCAGAGACCATGAGATTATCTGCACACATCTGATACCGCAGCTTCCTTTTTAGGCATATCTTCATGTCAGCACTACTACATCCATGGTTTTTGTAGGGAGCTTGTGTTTTTTGCCATAGTACTACCCATTTATTTGAATGACTTAGCACTGCCATGCACTCCTGTACTTGTATAATATAGCACCAATCACAACACAGCCATGCATATACTGTATAAAGGTGATGGAAGTTTGTTTGCCTGCACATAATAGTTGTGTTTTTGCAATAGTTGCATAGTTTTGTATATCTTTGTTTATGTTTGTGCACATGACCTTGTATTAAAGTATAGAGCTTTTTTTCTTTGTTTGATAGGTTGCATTCAAAAATAGCAAAAAAATCTGAAAAAATCATCAAATCGTGTTGGTCGTGTGGTCGTGCAGTGATGTTGTGGTTATGTAGCAGTCCTTGAGCACCAGGATACCTGATGTCGCTGCTATATTCTGTATTTTTTTTGCTCTTTCCACATCATGCATGTAACAGGAAGTGGCAATAAGATGTGCTCTATCTACAGTAGAGGAAGAATTTAAGACTGACATTCCCACCTCGGACAACCGTTAAAACATATTTGCATATGCGCAAACTGAAAACAGCAGTATGGAAATGTACCTGGTGAAATCGAGAGGGATAAAGGCAAAGAGACAGTGTGTGTTGCCCCTCAGGTTTGAGTTAGAATGCACAATTCAGCATGATTCAACCTCACAACCTTATTGATGTAATCCCCCCTTCAGCCAGACTCGCAGCAAAAAATGTGCTTGTTTAGTTTGCATTTGTGTGTTCGCTTCTTCGGTCAGTTGTGCGTGCGTACAGACATGCACTCATTCATATGTGTGTGTGTGTATACATGCATTTGTCAGTGAGAGATGCTCATCCTTTTGCAGTACAGGGTGCATATGTACACCAAAATTGAAATAATGCAGTGAATTGCAAAATAATGACCAAATTCATTCACAAAGACATAGCAAGTTAACTTTTCAGCAGGCTGTGTGATGCAAAATGAAATATTTTCCCCTCGCGCCATCACTGCCTGCAATAAGCTGTTTTTGGCTATAAAACTAATGTAGCAGTCACAGACACTGGCTGCCCTCTAAAATGGAAATTCATAAGCCAAAATGGCAGTGGCAGTGGGAATATCAAAATATGACATATCCTCTGCGTCTTCCAACCCCCCTACTTCTCTCTCCCTCGCCGCCTCCCCCCTTCTCCATCCGTCCGTCTCTTCTCCTGGGTTTTTTTTTCAACAGAGAGCACATCTGCTGTAGGAAGTCTTCTGAAGGACATGTCAACCCTCTCTGACACAGCTGACTAAGCAGACAGAAGGACGGACGGGCCAACGTACTGACACCTCTCTCAGATGGTCCCGAGGGAACCGAAAATCTATAACTGGCTTAATCTAATACCGAGGAGGCTAAAATCATTGAGAACGGCGCAAGAGATCCGACGAAATCTGACGTTACGAGACTCATATCTCAACCGCAAGCGTCTTTGGAGCAGACGTGTTTAACTCTCAAGCAACTACCAACCTTTTTTTTTTTTCCAAATGTCAGATCAGAGGTGTTTGGCGTCATATAATCTGCACCAAAAGCTGGAAACAACCCAAAAATGTGTTTCTATCGGTACAAACAGACAGATAATATTTGATAACCAGCAGTTCTTCATGCTTGGAAAGCCCAGCATAAACAAAATGAGCCAAGAGCAAACCGCAGTGTGCACTAACGCTCAAATCCAGCTATTTCTACAAGCGCTGTAAACTAAAAAGAAATCCAGGAAACGTTAATTATGAAAACGACCACACATACTGTCTGTCTGCGATGCCTATCTGAAGCTACGGGGACTAGAAATATCATAACATGGCAATAAAAAATTGGCAACTTGTGAAACTTATTCGTGCATTGTGACCTACTGTACAAGAACACACATCGAAAATCAGCTGCAGGCGATTTGAGTATGAATTCTGTGTCTGACTTCATCTCACGAGAGCAATCATGCATGATTCAAACACACACAGAAAACACTCGTTACCCAGTATGGCCCAATTGGGATGAGCTCTCCTGTTTCTACTGGGATCCTGAAGTTCCGTTGAGGAGGGGTTCCCTCTGCCCAGAGCGGGCTCTCTGCCCTGGGATACCCTGCCCTGGTCGCCCCCCCTTCCTGGAGCGGAAGTGGCGGAGCTGCTCCAAGGTTCCCCACCCTCTGCAAGAGATGCGCTTGATTCAGGACCACCAACCAAAAGCAAATCAGGGGGGTCATCAGGGTTCACAAAGGTCACAGGGAGGTCAAGACTCACAGGTCAGAGGAGGGGGGGAAAAGGCCAAACAAGGACCGGAAAGAGAGCATTCAGATCATTCAGCTGACGGGCAAAAGTCACAATCTGGGTGTTTTCCAGGTAGGCAAAGGTAAAGGCAGAAGGGGTGCAAAGGAGAAGGGGTTTCTAACAAATCTTTTGATGAAAGGAGCAGGAGAAAGAGTAAGACTGGTTCAGTATGCCACAGAAGAGAGTAAGGAAAGATGAATTGTTGCCCGTAACATCAGTGAGGGAGTATAGTTCTTCTCTGCAGCAGACACAGTGAGAGGAAGTTCTTTCATTTATCGTTGATGTCAATCAACAAAATCACAACCGGACCAAATCATTCTCTACACCTGCTCAGCGGGGCTACAAAGGCTCAACCATCTTTTCGCATCAGTGACGACTTGTCTTTTCTGTATTTTTATTTTTTTACAAACTAAGCCACATGTGGTGTAAGTACACATAAAGAGCCCGACTGCAGCAGGAAAAAAAAGGAATTTAGATGGTGTTTACCGAGATTACCCATCGAAAAACTGCACAGTCGGTGTGGTGAAAGATCGCAGTTTAGCCCACTTACATGTGAAGAGAGCGTACACACAACCGGATCGATCAAACAGTCACGCTAGCCTCACATGAAACAAGCCCAGAATAGAAGCATCTGAAGCTGCCTGGCAAATTGGGGGCACGCAGTTATAGATTTTTTAGTTAGGAGGACGGTTGTGGATGAAACAAATGCAAATTTATGTATCAATGCCCTCATTTAACATCTCTGAGAGCAAAGACTGGCACAGAACAAGGGCTCGGCTGGATGCTGTTCGTGTATGTATGTGTGTGTGTGTTTTTGGGTGCCAACGGGTGCATGCATTCTTGAACATGTGCATGTGTGTGTGGGTGCGTTTGGTTGT
Source organism: Thunnus thynnus (assembly GCF_963924715.1). Lineage (NCBI taxonomy): Eukaryota > Metazoa > Chordata > Actinopteri > Scombriformes > Scombridae > Thunnus > Thunnus thynnus. Next base: position 23,435,459 of record NC_089530.1, read on the forward strand.
GTGTGTGTGTGTGACTGTTAAAGGTTGTGTTTGCTTTTCAGGGATGATGCTGCTCTGTGATCAAAAGGAGAGGCACAAAGGGAGAAAGGAGAAGGAAAAGGGTGAAGCTATTATTCTCCAAAGGGAGGCGTTTTTTTTGGTTTTTTTTTTAGTTAGAGACGCTGCTTTAATCAGACACACTCTGGCTGTTGACAAATACGATCACAGGGGACGGAGAGTAAATTCCGATCGACCAGCGGGGACCTTCAAAGTGTGCTAAGAAGGGAAAAAGAAAATTGATACTGCTGTAATTCTAAAGTAGGAAGCAAGAAAGTATGAGGGAGGAGATTAGCTAGACCACTGATCACAACCTTTTCATAAATTAACAACCAACAACAACAATAGAAGCTACAATGCAATAATAACACATGTAACAACTACTGGGTGGAAGCTAGGTGCGCTAGCAAATTGAATAAACTCCAATGGAGCAAGTAGCAAAACATAAAATAACATAATGATGACACATTTATTCTTATATATATTTTTTTGTATGAGCAAGAGTGATAAAAACAAGGCCTTAACTTTTATGACTCTGCAAATCAAGGGTGAAACAATTCACAGAATTAACAGCTCGATTCAGTGCATTTCCATTACAGCAAATATTAAGTCTGCCTTAAATTTGCTTTTTTTTAATATGCAACAGTGGAGTTTCACTTTATGTTATTTGGTTTTCTCTGTGACATGTGTAGCACAAAATAAAAGCTTTGCAATATGACAACCAGATGTAGCGACAAAAACAGGGGAAATAAACCTCTTAACAACCATGACATTGCATTATTCCAAAGATTCTGAACCAAATACATAATTTCACCACATGCTAAAACAACAGCCTCAGCTTATACAGTAGAATTTAATGTCAAACATCCTTCAAGAAGATAAACAAAGAAGAAACCAAGAAATCCTGATTATTGCAGAACTCTATGCTGATACTGGACAGTGAAAGTAGATTTATCACTGTCTATGTTTCAACAAGACTCACTCAACTGAGAATAAGATATTTCAACAATTTCCAACTGAGGAAGGGGGTATAACTTTACAAATCCACTTCTATGAAAGAATGAAACAGTATAGTTAAGTCAAGTCCGGTTTGCTTTGGTAGAATATGAAATTCTATTAAGACACAGCAGCACCAAGTGAAAACCCTGACGGCCGGAGCCATGGCAGATTAATCCTGTGAGTTGACTGTGTGCAGCTGAGGGCTTAGAGCAGCAGCTTAACACAAGGCCGCGGCTTTGGCACACCTGTCAGTGATCAGTCATGCCTCAGCCAGCCGAGCAAAACACAATGTGATTATAACGTTGTAATTAACCACGCCGTACTAAAGCAATCTTTACTTTATACTTGATTCAAATGTAATTATTGGCCACATTTAGATGCATTTGAAAGATTTAAGTATATAAAGTAGGGATGTGCAGAGAGCCTGGTATTTGTATTTGTACTTTACTCATCGACTCATTGCAGGCAGACCTTTAGAGTATTTATACACCCATAACACAGAGACAGCACACCGTGTAACATGTAGAAGAACTTCAACGGTGATTCTTGCTTTGCACTTTTCATTTATTGCCTATTTTTTACAACCTAACTTTGTGGAAAGGAGAAGGGGAAGGTGATGGAGAGTCCCTTGGTAACTGGTATTTGACATGTTTTTTTCTTCCGAAAAACAAATCGTTTTTGGAGTATTTGTAGAAACAAATATTTGTATAAAACCCACTATTTGTGCTTTGCCGAATAGTGTATTTGTATTCGGGCACACCCCTAAGTGTGCAGATAGGCTGAAGCAGGAGTTTTTTAGGTTACATACAATTATTGTTGAAACAGCATTTAAAGTATTCTCTTTCAATATGAAGCAGGTCCTAACTACATGTTAAAATATAGTCCCTGACATACTGAGGAGACAACAGTTACTACTCCTCCACTTCCAACATGCAACATCTACCATGATTACAGTGTTAACATGCATCAAATATCAGCCTATATATGTTTTCACATTGCATAAAAGAAGGTTTTGGGGATGCTGCACATCTAAATCGAATCTTTCTCTCATAATTTAGAATGTATTTCTTAAACCTTAGGTTATGACTATGTACAGTATATGTGTGCAATTTGTCCTTTGCTTGTAAGTCTTGTCCAACCGCACAGGCGCAGGTATTTGTGTATAACTCTATCTGTGTAGGTGTCTGCAACTGTGTATGTGAAAAGTTAATTGTCCATATTTGCATGCAGTATAAAGCAGCAGTGGGAGGCAGACCTGGCACATGCTCCCTCCCGCTGATTTAAGCTGTCAACTGCATTTATTAACTATGATGAATCACCCCTCCACTTCACATCCAATCAAAGCCCTCTCAGAGGGACTCAAATCTGGTCACCTTTAACTAAATGATTTTTCTTGGCCCATGGTGCGCCAGCCAGCGATTGGACTGGCAACCTGATGATACGGCTGCTGTTAGAATAATTCTGCCAATGGCCAACAGCTGGATCAGTCATTTCTGAAACAGTGTGTTGAATTAAGTGGCAAGCTGACATGTAGCTGCATGGGGAAGGATAATTTTAAAAAAGCCTGGATGGATTGAGGAAATAAAAATAAAGAGTTCCACAGTTGGTGAGACATGGAATATAAAGGTGTTCTTTTAACCTTGCCTTGAGGATTTGGATTAAATCTGAACTAGGTTCAGTCTCTGCTGCATAACACAGTACAGTTTACAATGCGAGCTGACAGCTACCACTGAATGTGAATAATCTTTCTTCCACAATGTAGAGGAATTTTCCTTAAACCTCGCCTTTCATCCCAAACCAACAACTTAAATCCATCTATATTTAATTAAAATGTGCTCACACATTTCCTAGCATATCTGCATAGTTCACATTACTGTGCACTGTACGCCAAAAATCATCTGTACAGAGATGAGACAAGGTCAGTGAAAACACAAATTCCCAACAGACTGTGTCCTCTCAGAACACAAGTCTGTTACTGTACACCTCAAACCTTGCTGAAGGATAAAGCCTTTGATCCCAGCCTGAACAGAAGAGCTTGGGCGGAAAATAGGGAGGGAACAGGGGAAAAAAAGAGAAATCAATAGATTCTTGTAGACACAGCCTCAAGTTTCCAATCTAACACAGCACTGTATTGATTAGGCTTCATACGAGACAAGGCACAGGGACGGTAATGTCGGCAGTGGATTTTGGAGTCTTTAACACAACGAACTCCTGTGTAGGGGACGGGACGATGGGATCTATAGGGGCAGCTTTTTCTACTGCATTGCAAACAGACGACATGCTGGGATGATTGATGGGTGAATACAATATGAGGACATGTACCAGAAAGATGTCATGTCAGTGTACTGCAGAGAGCTTAAAGAGTAAAAAAACAAAGCCAGACGTCTTGAGCCAAACTAGCATTGCACACCAGAAAACAAAACTGTGGGACGAATGAAACATAAAAAATATAAAGAGAGACATTGAACACTGAAACCCTTAGCTCCAAACCACAAGTTGAATTAAATCGAGTGGCTGGAACCCAAAATAGCTCCCAAAGCGACTGTCAAATAGAAGTAGTGTAATGTTTATCCTGAGGGTGGCGCCAGACCTAAATCACATCAGCCGTACTGGGTCACCTTCCTCTCTACTAAGACTCAGCTGCGTTTAAGCTGTGGCTGACATTCTAGCATCTAGCATTTTATCATGCTAACGCGTACCCTGTAACGTTTAGCATGTGTGCATGCTATGTGATCATGCGCTCAAGTAGCTGACTGGAATTCTGCGATTTGTCATGAAAACGTACCTCAAACACTAAAAAGCCTGAAGAGATACACTGGAATAAAAGTCCCCAAAGTGGAACTCCAAAGCCATTACAATCCTCTGTTAATGTCTGTAACAAAAATTGTGGCAATCTAACAAATAGTTGATGAGATATTCCACTCTGGACTGAAGTGTTAGACTGAGAGATGGACCAACTGACAGACATTGTCGTCCTTAGACTGCTAGCATCACTACAATTTGTTGTCACATGTCCAAAGTTCTATGTTTTTTGTATTTTTTTCATTTTCTTCAATCCTGTATATGTTCACGGATAAGGTATGCTACAGTCACAACAGTAGGACCATACTCAAACTATGTTCAGGTGTCTTATGTTGTAGAAACTAGGCTGCACTTTGGCTGAAAGGAAGCACATCAAGTGATGATTTAACACAAAGGTCACCAAGTATATGTCCTGCTGAAAGCTCCTGGGTATTGAACATCAGACAAGAAACAAAATGCGGCTGCGGTGAAGTTTGAAGCTGTAAAGCGGTTTGACTATCCACAAACTCAAAAAGCTGGAAGAGGAAAGTTGTCTGGAAGAGCCTCCCAATTGAAATTCATAATTCAAGTTGCTTTGAGTCAGACTACACTGAGGGCTGCGCTCGGTCCGTGATTGACATGCAGAGTAAGAAAGGCATCTCGTTTAATGATGCAGCTTGAATTATGTTATATTAGCCTAAGGGAGCTGAGTCATTTAGTTTGTAAAGGTGAACGAGCGGTTTTCTGGGAAGTGATGAGGAGGGTTTATGAGTACGACGACGAGGTCAGAAGTGTGATGACAATGACACCAAAACCAAACCAGTAAATCATGACTTCATCAGCTGCACTGCCTGTTTCTGGAAAAAACAGATTCTCATATTTTAAGCCCTTTTTCCTCAGGCTGGCTTGAGGCTAAAGCAGTGATGCACCAATCCCACTTTTTCTCTGTTCAATGATTCTATTAATTTCCTATTTGTTTCTGATCAAGCCGCTGCCCCTAGTTCTCATAAGGATTATTTCGACCATGTTTGATCTTATGAGTGGAATTGGGACCGTCAACAACATGGGAAGGGAGGAGAACAAGGGAAACAGAAAGCAGGAACATAGTGCAGTGTGCAATGAGTAATAACTCAGACTCTGAAGTTCTTGAGATTAGGATTTCATGTTCATGCAGGATTTGAGGGTTGCCTGGAGACGTGTCTCTAATAGTCTTTCTGTCGTCAGTGTGTTGTTTCTGTCTTTACTCAGTATGTGGCCTTTTTTGACTGCCAAGACTAAAACACTAGTGTATGTTACTACAAATGGTGTCTTAGTAGGTTTTAAAAATCTTAAAGGGGACGTATCATGCACATTTCTAGGTCTTTATTTTTAATCAGGGGCTCTACTGGAATATCTTTGCATGATTTACAGTTATAAAAACCTCCTTATTTATCTTATATTGGCCCTTTATGCAGCTCCTCAGTTCAGCCTCTGTCTGAAACAGGCTGTTTTAGCTCCTGTCTCTTTAAGGCCCCTCTCCTGATGAGCCCACTCTGTTCTGATTGGTCAGTTTCAGGAAGCTGCGTCACAACTGACTTCCAGCAGCTATGTCACCAAACCATGAAACAAATTATAGAAGTAGGATTTCACTACTTTTTTTTCGGTCTTTAATTGAAATGTCAAACATATCTGTACATGTTCTGAGCCAGAATCTGATCCGAAATATGAGAGTGGACAACATGGACAACCCAGGGAAAAACCTTAGCAACAACCTTAGCAACACAGGCTACAGAACGAATAGCTACAAGCCAACATCAACATCCTCAACAAGGTAGAAAAATGTTCCTACTGAAAAGTTGAGAGTAGGCTGAAGCCCTGATTTTTGACTTGCAGGAAGTATTTCTACATACTCAAGTTTTGGAACTTTCAACATGTTAAACATAGGTATCCTCACATCATAACAGTATGTAAATAACAGAAAAAAGCATAATATGTCCCCTTTAAAGGTATGGAAGGACTGATCATGTCTGGCCAACACCTGATCTGTTTACTAGGTTCAGGAACGGCACCAACCCTGATCAGATTGGTGCATCGCTAGGCTAAAGACCAAAAAAAAAAGAGGAAACACCCACTCTATGAAGAAAATCTGTTTGGTGGCAAACAGTGCAGGACTGTTTGTATCCAGAGCAACTCCCTGCTACAAATACATTTGACTGAATAAGCGTGAAGCAGGAAACAGCAGAAAAAAAAAAAAAGAGCGAGTGTGCTCAGTCAACCAACTCTGAATAAATAAAGGCAGAAAAAATAAAGTTACGAGAACAGGCAGGATACTCTCTCTCGCTCTCTCTCCAAAAGATACAGCACAATAAATTATGTTTCTACCTCTGTAACTCCTCTGCATTTCCTCCCTGACTTTATCTCACACACACACATACACACACACACACAGAGATGCAGCGGTACACACTAACACAAGCAGGGAAAGAGATAGCGGTAGACACTCTTATCTCTAAACATTGGCAGCTCATAATGAGAGTGACTTCCTCTGCAGCCAGCGGTTGAGTGGTGCTGACAGCCTCTCAGCCCTGCGTGTCAGCACATGGGGATTTGAAGCGTTGCCTCGTCTTGACAGCTGGGCCACGCACTTACAGATGTTTTCACACTCAGAACACACGCACACATTACAGTATATGCACACATCGCTGCAACTACGCTTCAAGGTTGACTTCAGTAGTAGGAAGGAGGAGGACAAGACGCGTTTGAAGTCTTGACACATGGAAAAGACACAATATTGAGCTTCGGTGTATTGGGGCTTATGAGTGGTGAGTGGGTGATATACAGAGAGCCGCTGTTCCAGCCAACAAGGAGGAGGACGGAGCTTAAGGAGAGAAGTTTAAGCCAAACAGACATCAATACACAACGAAGGGGGGGGGGGGGGGATTCATTGCAAGCCAAAGAACACAGTTTCTGATTACTGAGGGACTGCCTGAACAAGATTTGACACATGCACAGATTGGAGATGAATAGCTCCAAACTAAAAATCTGTCTAGATTTAGTTCAATTTAAGTAGCAGTTACTGATATCCTTGACATGTAAGGACAAGGGGGATGTTCTGAAAAGTTGAAAAGTTCAAATTTTGCTGTAAATCTCAAACTGCGCCCTGTTTACTGTAAAGTTTTGAAGTACAAACAGTAGCTTAAGATAAGTGCTCCCAACCTAAATGCTATATTATCACTTCGAAATCGCCAAACAACTGTACAAGGTCAGTCTGCAGGCCAGAGTGAAATGATAGTCGTATAAACTCATCTTTATTCATAGGTCGCACCTCCTGGAATCTTTGATGCTCTCATCCGTTTCCACCCCATCATTTAACCACAGCTGCTGTATTTACGTTAAGTCACTTTTGGCTGCCGCCCAGACTGTCGATTACGGTCCGTGTCACTTATCGTCCAGTGTTACATTTCTCTCACTTCTCATCGGTACTCTGGCGCTAAATGACGATTGGCTGGCGCAATAAAAAATGCTCTCTTATCTGCAAACAGGGCGATCATGTAACGTAATCTTTGTGGCGACGGGCCAAGATGTTTTGAAACTATTTCAAATCATCCATTCCCCAAATGAAGAGACGGTAGTAAAGACAAGAATACCTTAGTTGTGCTTTTGGTGTTCTAGAGGAAATAAAAAAGGAGAGGTGGAGAAGATGGGGAGGACTACGCGGGCGATGTCTTTTTAGATGCCGTCATGCAGAAGTAGTCGATGTAGAGGTGGGAAGAGAAACAACGGGTGGAGAAAATGTTTTGAAACAGCAAGCGTATATGAATACAGTAATATGAAACTGTCCAAGCTGTGCATTCATCCATTTCCTGGAGGGGTTTTTGATTCGCCAGCGGCCTGGGCCAAATGGTATGGCAGTAATTCTGAGTCCACTTGAATCTCAGAATAATGCTCTCTGTTTACGTGTTGCTCCCTCCTGCATGGATCACTGACTCATAAACACGGAGCGAGCAACTGGTGAGGAGAAAGGCAGCCATTTCATCTAAACTCCTCGCTCTTTTTCCTCTAAGCTTATATGAACTCATGCGGCGCGATAGAGAATTGTGGGTTTTTTTTCCTGCTCAGCATGACGTCTTGCCTCTTTTTTGTTTACCGATTTTACAAAGCCGGCGTCTTACAAAGCTGGAATCTAACGAAGTTCAAATAAAGGTTGCGTATCAAAATGTACAGATGCGTAATCAGATAATGTGACACCTGTAGGAGGAAACATCTGTGTAGACTTGTGTTTTCTCATATCTTACACAAGCACACTTCTCTATCTATCTATGTCATGCATTCTGTACGTGCTCAATGTAAAGCAAAACCAACACACTTTTCCACTAATAAAGCAGCAGCGGTCTCAGTGGTTCCACAAGGCAAGCAGAAGAAGAAACTCACTGAGCCCTTAACTGAACTAAAACAGAGACATCAAAACAAGGTGGAGCTGCTAAAGAGAGATAGAGAGAAAAGGATTAAGGGACTGAACACAGGGATGTTTTGTTGGGAAAGAAAACGGAAGAGAGCGATCGACAGCTTGAATTAAAACACGGAGCAGAAATCATACAGAAAAAAACCCACCATGCTTCATTACATCCTCACACACACACACACACAGTGTCCAGTGTTTTAAAGTATTTTAAATATTTCCTGCATGGAGTTTACATTTGAGTGATTATATGATGGAGATTCTGAAAGCAGCCTCAGTATAAGAATCTAAAGTTTCCATTAGTTGTTGGAGCGTACTGTATGTGCACCTGGCAGGGAGAGTGGCCTCCTATAGTATGTATCAGCTGTTGAATTATGAAGATGGCAGCGCTTGCAACACTTCTATCCACTTTCAAGCAGCTATGGACTATCGATCCTTATTGCTATGAAGAATTTATGGCGATCTAAAATCCTTAAACGTGCTGCAACAAAAGAAGCCTCCGACAACGACAACATGAATGTATATCACTAAACTTTTCTTTATGATCAGGATTACAGCTTCAGAAGTGTAGGTACTCGCTTTGAGTGTTCACTCTGTCTAAATGAAGCACATGCACATATTTTCATGTCTGTGAATAAGCAGTGAATAACTGGTGTGGACTGCTGCTGTAGTTGTTCATTTTTTTGGTGCAGAGAAATGAGTTGTTCTGTGACTCACTGGACTCAACCCCAGAGGTAAAGCCACTCTGCCCCAGGTAAAGATCTGAAAATAATTAGCTAAATTAACCCAGTGGCAATGCTGTGTGTTATGTGCATGTGTATTTCAGTTTTTTTTAATAAACACGCAGTTAGATTTGATCACTGAAGCTTGATATTACATCAGTGTTTTATACTTTTTCCTTGTACTTAATATGTGTTTTATCATTTATAAAAAATACTTACATGCACTTACATGACTTAAATATGTAATAGCCACTTCCTGAGATCTACTGTGACCAATGATAAGTGATGAAGATGACAATAGAAGGAGGAAAAGGGAAATGGTGTGGTGACAAATACAGTCAGTATACAGTTTTCTATTACACACATGATCTCTAAGAAAACCTTGGATTTACCTTGATGAAACAGCCCTTTATTTAATTATCAATCCCCATTAAGTATCAATTAATGATATTCTGTAAATCATTAATAAATATCATATCATTCAATCATAATCAAAGATAATGCAACCACTTCAGCTGCACATTCAGCGTATATGCGGCTAAGACAACGTCTCTCTGTAATGAAACCAGACTGACAGACAACGGCATGTCATTGAATGTGTGTGTGTGTGTGTGTGTGTGTGTGTGTGTGTGTGTGTGCGTGCAGTGTGAGTGCATCTGCCCGTCGTATGCATTGGTGTCACAAGAGATTAGTGGCTTCAGTCAGTGACACGAGGTCGATTATGGAATTACGGGATCATCATGGCTGCCTATTGTTCCTATAGCCTGGGATCACTGAGTCTTATTGCCTTACCGAGACAAACGTGGGACACGTTTCAGAGAGCCTCCTGAAATAGAGGGTCTGAATACAGACGCTTGACTCGGATCACAAGCACTTCACACAGTGCCTAAGGACCTGAGAGCCTCCGGGAAAAATAAATGAATTTACTAATTAGCGCTATAATACAGTTTATCATAAAAATGTTTAGCCATATAGCTTCACATTGTAGGTATGTAAGAGATAAGAAATGAGGTGATATAGGAAACTGCTCTAATATCACTCCTACCTCTAATATAAAGTTCTGTGCGAAACCAGACTTAAATTTACATAATTTTAAAACAAGAATCCCCAGAGTCCTTTTCATATCGGTCCCTTTAGAACCTGTGTATGTTTTTGTGGCTCTTTTGTATAAATTCTTAGCTCTTTCAGTCCAGTACGCTGCACTGTAGGACTGAAAAGTGAAGTGATCAAAAACAAGCTCTAAGCTCTAATCATTTCTGCCTCCATCCTTCTCCTGTCACCTCGCCCTTTAATTTCCGCAGAAAAGAGCAGGGGGGAGGCTTGGTGATCTCATGCTCGTCCCCGTCCGCTTAGCCTTACCCTGTTATTCACTAGTCAACCCTCAACCCCCGCAGCCTTCTCCTCTCACCCCTGCATCCAATGCTCCTGCTCCATGATTCTTCTTGACGCACTAGGTGGTTTGTTACGCAGAACCATTTGGGAATTCGTCCTTGGAAACTGTTTGGAAAAGCGCAGGAACTTTCAAAAAATACTTGACAGGTGATTGGATGAACACCGTCTTACGTTGCCAGGCGGTGGTTCGGACCAATCGCATAACTTGAAGCCTGACAAGATACTCGCTCATCTCCTACTACATCTGTCCCATCCTGCTTTGTCCCTCTGCTCTGTCTTATCCCCACTTTCACTTATACAGACAGTTTCACTCTAACATCTCACTCCTCATCAACAGATGCAGGACATTCTCTCCATAACTATACTTTAATGTCAGAGCCAGGCCAGTCTGATGTTATATCACAAAGCTGTCAGTCATCATAAAGAGGTATTTGGACCAGCCCTGAAAAAACTAGTCAATTAGTCTGGTGGATTTTCTTTTTTTCTTGTAAAATACTTGATACTTTTCCCTCTTGTGCTTATAAATATCCTTCAAATAAAACAATCTGAGAAAGAATAATCACCTCTTTGGGCGAACTACTCACAACTCAATTTCACACTAAGGCCACAGCTTGTGATGAATCATGATAAGCAAGACATTAGGAGCCGTATTTATTGATAGAAACTTTAATAATTGATTTGAGCAATTTAGAAAGTAAACATCTAATATTCGCTGGTTCCAACTTCTCAGATATCAGATTCCTGTGTTTTTTTCTGTTATATCATTGTAAATTGAATATCTTTAGGTTTTGGACTGTTGCTCTGACAAAAACAAACACTTCAAAGACTTGATTTTGGACTCTGGGGAAGCATTTGTTCACTATTTTCTGACATTTTAAGATGAAAATCAGTAGTCGCAGCCCTACTTTGCATAACTCTTCTTACAAGAGAAACTAAGGATGATATGATGTCTGATTTGTATAATAAAAGAGACGTATTCAAAGCCATCAATCGACATAAAAGAGGCATTCGGACAGCAAAATAAGGAGTGCCTGCCTTCGCTGAGAGTGACACCGTAAATCTGTCTGTTCCTACTCCTTGAATGCACAGCTCAGACTGTGGAGACCTGTCACCTGCCTGTGTTGTGAACTATGATCCTGCGCTGCACATGCTTCAGCACTGATGGCCCTGTGGGTGTCTCATCCTTTCTGGGACTGGTAGATTACAAAACCAGTGATGTATACATAGTGTGATGTGGTGTGATGTGGAGGCTAGTAGCGAGAGGAGAGCGTATGCTTTTTCAAAACGTTGGATTCTCAGACGGTGTTTCTTTAGCAGCAAATTGGTCATGAAGTCGGTACCCAGTCCAAGATGTTGTTTATCTGCATCACGCCACCCACATTATGATGTCACCCTTCTGTAGGAGAAGAAGCACTGGTTTAGGGCGAAAAATTAAACAGAAAGAAAAAAGGCTCCTCTCTTTATCAAAAGGGTCAAAAAATCAGCCTTGTTCTTTGAAAAATGTGGAGGCAGCGTGTCTGTTCGATTTGACACAGCACTCGTCACCTGCAGTGTAATAATGAACATCTAAGCAGCTGCATGATTGCGCTACATTCATACGTAAGGTTCTCTAATACCCACAACAGTCTCTCAACTGTGGGACCACAGAACACTGGAGCTGCTGCGATGAAGGGAATAAGATCGCCATCTAGAGGCTTTAGTCAGCATCGCTCTCTCTCTCACACACACACTCACACACACAGAGATGGGAGCTGAAAAATGCATGTCATGCTCTCCCACGTTACTCACAGAGCTACTCACTCTCAAGTCTTTTCAACAAGTGGATTCAAACAGCCACAACAGGATCCTTTCCACAAACCACAGTGAATCACACCAGCAAACCCGACAGAGCCCTCCTTTTTTTTTTTTTTTTTTTTTTTTTTTTTTTTACAGCCGAAGCATTTATCTACTGCTTGATGAGACGCAGAACTATAGCTCCCCATGCAAGGTCACTTCCAGCCAGCATGCAATATCGCCGGGGCTTAGAACGAGGGGAGAGAAAGACAGATAGCGGAGAGGATGATGAGGGGAGGATAAATACTTGACACACAGATAACCTTCAGTGAGAGCATGCACGACTTGAAGTTTTATCTCAACAGAGACGGGTGACCAATGAAACAATGAAAAAATAAATACTTAGTGATGGAGTGAAAGTCTCCACAGAGCCTTTTGTTTTTAAATCCTTACCTATGATGGGAGCCAGGCGGAAAATGTCAGATAGACGGCTGTTCACGGGCTCATATGGGGAATCCTCCAAGAAATCATTACCTGTGAGGAAGACAATCAGATGTTAGATAGATAGATAGACAGATAGATAGATAGGTTTGTTTTTTAACCCCCTCTTGTTTTGTTTATCATCCTTCACCCCTCACAATGGCCTGCATGTGACATGGCTTATTTGGGTCAGTCGATATCCACGCTGGCACACAGCCACACGCCTGATTAGGCAGGTTGGTCAGCTGTGGTTGCGCAACTGGAAGTCGACTCGCTGGCGATGGGCTGATTGCAGTTTAGGGACTAAAAGGCCCCCCTGCTACGATCAACACTTTAAGATGGTACTGCTATCGCTGAGGGGTTTTCATGCTCCATTACTTTCAAGGAAAGTGATTTAGGAGGTCAAAAAAAAGTATCTCGGCTATGCAGGACCACGGCTGAGGACTGAGTCGGGGGGGGGGGGGGGGCAGATTTGAATGAAAGTTGAGGGATTGTGCATGATCGCATTGGACTGTTATATATATACTGAGATACTGTGTGCCAGTTTTTAGAGTTTTTGTGTTTAGGGTAGCAGGGAGGGTCATAGAGCTGGAAGGGGAAGGAGGGAGGATGAGGACTCATGGTGCCCCCCCACCCCTCCCCTCCTCTCCATACAGCAGTGGGAGGAGCTGGGGCAACTAATCATCTCAACCTAATACTGAACAGATCAGAAATCCTAAATGTCCATTTCACATTAGCTGCAGAGTGTTCTCTAAATGTAGCAGCCCTGAACAAACCCTTGAGGGTCTTTATGGGGGTCTTCAGAGAATCTGTAAACCTTCATGCTATAATAACACTATTTCAAAGTCCATATTCAAATGAGAGGCTACAATTCTGAATAAAAAAAATGTAAATAAATGGTTCTTGACAAGAAAAAGTTCCACCATAAGCACTAAACCCACCTTGTAATGTCTGATAGATCCCCCAGTAAATGCGCAGGCAGTTCTTCTCTTTCTTCATCCCCCTTTTACATCGGCAGTTGTACAGCGGGCTCTGTTTGAGCGCGTCCATGGCGCTCCGGCACTCGTCTTTGGCCTCCAGGCCGGCCACCATGCTGAAGTTGCTCTCCTTGCCGCCGGCCACGCACTGCCTCATCGTGCGGTACTTGGTGCTGCACGCCTGCTCCTTCAGGCACTGCTCACTGGCTCTCACACAGTCCAGCCGGGTGGCGCCAGCACGCAGGTTCTCCTCAGCATAAGACAACACATCTGGGAAACAGAAAGTGGAATTTATTATAATAATAATAGCCTAATGAAAATGAAAATAATTATATATGATAATAATTATAATGTCGCTTGGTTAGTTTGCTTGCTGTCTCACAATAAATGCTCACGTTTAAGTAGTAGGATACTTTGCAAGCTGCTGTCGGGGATTAAAATATGAGGGATGAACTATCCAGTGATATAAACATGTAAACATTTTAGTCGCCAGTAAAGGATCGATACATTACATATGATCAGATCAGTATTAGAAAGCTGTTAATCGTGATCACCGCAGATACGAGAAAGTTTACAGACAGTTTCATCATCCCGATAAAAACATGACGTTAAGTGATATTTGGGTTTGATAAAGCAGCGACAGCCCCTTACTGACTTTTTCGTTTATGAGCACTTTGGACTATAGTCTCAAAGTCTGAACGCTTCCCGGGCTCCCAGTGAGCAGCTGCCTCTGTCAGACTCTCCTTATTAACAAAGCTCACAATTTAGACACTGAATATTAGGAAGCACCTTCGGGATAAATTAGTATCAAACAAGCAGCGGTTGTTGGTAATAGATCAAGTGAAGTTTACCTAAAAGAGGCAGGAGGACATACAGCACTGTGAGGATCATCGTCTTCCCCTCCATGTGAAACATAAACCCTTGTTGGAACGAGAATTTGCGAACTAAAAGCGACTTAGTTTAATTCCCAGGGTACTTCCACTGTATTAAAATCCATTGAAAAGACGTAGCAGTGCGCGCTCCGTTGTACAGATCCAGCTCGCTTCATACGAGAAATTACCTCCCCTCGGAAAAAAAAGTGTCCAGTGCCGATTCAGCACAGTTTCTCTGACTCTTAATAGTCTATATTTAAAAAAAAGAAAAGAAAAAAAAGACACAGATATTTCTTTCTTTCCTTCCCCGTGCGGGTGGTCTTCTCGCCGCAGGGAGACAAGAGACGAAGGATCAGAGCAGCGGTGGCAGAGAAACGGGCGAGTGTCCTCCAACTCCAGCCAGTGGGATGCTTGCGTCTGAGCGCGCACAGCCAACTGGAGTCCCACTGCTGTCTAGCGCATTCAGCAGGAGGAGAGTGCAGCTCTCCCCCTCGCACTAAAGTATACAGTAATCCCGTCATAAATTTACAAAGATAGACATTCCCATCACAGCAAACTCGCTCCCCTATTGTGGTAATATTATAATGG
This sequence comes from Thunnus thynnus, assembly GCF_963924715.1. Lineage (NCBI taxonomy): Eukaryota > Metazoa > Chordata > Actinopteri > Scombriformes > Scombridae > Thunnus > Thunnus thynnus. The sequence continues at coordinate 23,450,517 of NC_089530.1, forward strand.
AAGCAATGGAAATTAAATATTTAGCTTTAAACTCACTTAACTCACTAATGAGCACCGGAGTCCCAACGGGTGCATTACAATAACCCCCAAGATTGAAAGAGTAACGTCACTGCTGAGTCGCACAAAAATGTTTATTATAAGCTGTTTACTTTTAATAAACTTTCCAGCTCACATCCTCACAAAAGTAACCACATTCCCAGTCTATTAAAATGCATGTAGCCTAATACATAACCACAGAAGGCGTGTGGTTGCATTTAAGATTTTTATGAAATGAAACCAACATCAACTCTTGTGATGTGTGTGTGTGTGTGGGCTGGTTTTACATTTCAGTAGAACTGCACTGACAGGGAGAGGGCAAAGGGCATGACTCGAGCGCATTTTTTTATGACATGATTAATATAGCAACATGTTGAGCAGCTTATATGGCAATTTGTCAAATCTTAATCCCCTTTTAACTGGAGTGCCACTTGAGCGACAAAATGAGCGGACATATTTCAGCTGCACGCTACTCACTGCACATCATATTTCAAGCATGTGTGTGGCTGTGGCTCCTCCCTGCTTTTTTTTTTTTTTGCGATAATGTTAATCCTATTTGCAAAAAAAGAAGGTGTAATGCAATAGTAACTGCAAAACGTGAAGACAGCAGCATGTTCGGTGTTTGATCATGAGTGACTTCAGAGGTATTGCAATATAAAGTATAACCTCAGCTGTATGTTTCTGATAGGCCTGCTTGTCAAATCAGCCGGACAGCTCTGCGCTGAGGAAAACCTGCCCTCAGTCCACACACAGGAGAGTGGACACTGTGTGACTGTCGCCATCTGTTGGTGGTTTTAAAGTAAAGGTCACTGTAGTGTAGAGAGGCCATTTATGATATGTTTTTAACAATAGCTATTACAAACAGTGGTGGAAAAAGTATTCAGATATTTTTAAGTAAAAGTATCAATACAGCAATGTAAAGATACTCTAATACACAAGTAAAAGTCCTGCATGGAAAATCCGACTTAAGTAAAAGTACATAAGCATTAGCAGCAAAATGTACTTGTATTGCAGTAAAAAAAAAAAAAAACAAAGTTCTGATACACAAATCTGTTTTCAGTTTTTTGGACTTTTTCTATAATCTTTGATTTTTGCTGAAACCATTTACTGAATTGAAAGCATGTGAGAAGTTTAGAGGGAAAAATCACTATTTGGTGGAGCTGTTAACAACTCATAGACATGTGAAATTTGACCCCGACTACACACTGCTTTTTGTGAAAACGTCAAAAGCCAAAAAGGTTGGAAATCACTGGTTTCATCTTTAACAATGTGTTATATTTCAAAAGCTTGTTATATTATCCATTGTGTCAAATCTTCATCTGAAAAGTAATTAAAGCTGTCAAATAAATATAGTGGAGTAGAAATTACAATATTTCTCTTTGAAATGTTATGTAAATGTAAGTATAAAGTATCATAAAATGGAAACACTCAAGCAAAGTACCTCAAAATTGTACTTAAGAACAGTAGTTGGGTAAATGTACTTAGTTACTTTCCATAACTTGGGTGATTAACGCTGGAATGCAAAATTAAAACGAGTGTCACATTTTCAACACTTCTGTTTGATCAATTCATTGTCAAATGAATAGAAAATCCAACAAACACAGCATGATTGTAATAACAGGGAAGCTGCATCATGCGACTTGTAACTCTTCCTATAGCTCATTGATTGCCTATATGGTCTATTCAGAGGCTAATCCACTTGGTCAAATACATGGGACCAGACTATGTCAATGAGCCTCTCTCTGCATTAAAGACTCTGAATCAATCAAGGATGCCGGCGTCCCCCACAGTAAATCAACCAACACACACAGAGAGAGAGAGAGAGAGAGAGAGAGAGAGAGAGAGACATACAGAGAGAGAGAGGGAGCAGGTTCATTCAGTGATGGGATGAAATAGCTTATTTGAGCGCCAGTGAATAATCCTTTATTGAAAAGGAAGCCATGATTAGGTAGGTGCGATGAATCAATCCTGCAAGGTACAGTCACTTTTCAGAATGACTTTCAATTTTATTAAATAGATATGCCACAGGCCAATGTCCACAGCTACTTTTACAGAAAACATGACTGGAAAAGAGACAAAAATGGGTACAAATGAATGACAGGCTTACAATTTGATGACTTTGCTGTTCTAAAGTCTCCAAAGGGAACATTGCCAGTCTGGGGGAAGGCTCACTCTGGTGATTTATGAAAAGCCTCAATCAATATCTGTTATTAATTTTGCAAATGAATGTCTGAATTATGTAGTCCCTGGGTCATTTAACGTTTCACACTGTAATGTGCTTCATGGCACTGGATCAGAAGCTTTGTGTCCCAGTGGGGAAATGGGAAAATTGGTCAAAGTCAGTGATTCTGTGACAAATCTATGCATCTAAGCCCTGAGCAGTGGCTTACTGCAAGAGAGAGCTGATACAATGCTTTATCATGTGGCACTCAACTGGACGGAGACTGATCAATGAAAGTTTAAGTGACCAGTGTTAGCTAACATTGCTGTAGCCACTAACACTGTGTTACAGAACAAGAATGGTGACTCCAAAAAGACAGCTGTTGGTTGTAGGTTGTTGTTACTTTGTTTGTGTTTGTGTTTTTTTTGGGTTTACCAAGTTCCCACCAAAGCCAGGACCATGGAGAACTCCCTAGACTGGTGAAAGAGATGCTTTGAATGCAGTTTATTTTTGATAAGTAATATCCAATTTACTTGACTACTTATTATATGTATGAGCTGAAGTGCACTCATGTAGTTTAGTGTTCTTATTAAAAGTTATGATTCATTACATGAGAGATAATCTCAGGTCTTGTTTTTTGAGCAATTAAAATCTGCACTTTTTCTACAGGAAACATTTGTTATTTATTAACTCAACATTATGGCCTTTCCTCTGGCACCACCCTCAGGCCAAATGTTATACAGTATGTTATATGCCCCACTGATTGCAAAAACCAAGGAATAGGAAAGTTTTCTCATTTTTTTCTTTCACTCAACAAAAGTTTTTGTTTTCTGGTGTATGAACACCCCACAGAGCTACTAGAATGGCTACAGCATGCAGTAAAAAGTGAGACTACAATGGTTATATTACTGGGTAATATTCATAAAAGGCACTGCCTACATTACTTTACCTTACCTGACGGGCAGAAAAATGGAAAACTGCAGGCATCGACACTTAGTGTGCACAAATTCCAACAAAGAAAACCACTCAGGTTGCACCAGAGGAAGGGAACAACTTTTTATATTGAAACTTAACTTGAGTACAGTTTTCAAATACTTGCAAATCTTCATTTCTCAGTGCAACTTAAAGAGACTGTCACAAAATTCATGACATGGGCCATGCAGCCATTGTATGTTTTACATTTTGGCTAATGACTCATGAACTATGAGGCGTAGTAAAACAACATTTGCACAGTGTGTTCGAGGGGTGTGTCTATCAGTAGGTGTCAGTGAGGGGAGTCACATCCACCTGCTACATGACGCATATTTCCTAATTTGGACATCACTCCAAGAGCTGGGAGTGTTCCCCAGAGATAAAGCTGAGCTACTGACACACGCTTCATGAACAAGCTTCATGAACAAGCTTCATGAACACTAATTGTAACACTTTAATTTTCTACAATTAAGAGCATAATAAAAACAAAAACAGGATTTCTAAGCCTTTGTCCACTTTTATTCGAATACAAATACAAATAATTTTGCTGCCTCAACAAATACAGATACAAATACAAATACTGGGCCCTCTGCACATCCCTAGTGTGTTCCTTGGATGAAGCCAATTTGACTGACATAGGCCACGCCCATTTGCACTGCCATTTTTGATTTTCTGGTAATCACTTTTTTTTTAGCTTCTGTTGGCACATGGTTCCTCTAATCTTCACTAAATTTGGTATGTACTGTATTTAGATGACCATATTTAGATGAACACAACTTATGAGTTTGTTATTGGGTATCAATAATCAGCGATCTTAGACTAAACTCTGATGAAAATAAGGTCCTATCACTACAGACGTACTCATGCGGCCCTCATCGGCACTTTTCAAAGAAGTGAGTAACATTGACACCGAACTTCATTGAAAAAAACAACAATTTAACATAACAATGATTGGTAATGGATCACTTGTTAACTACTCATTTAAGTTACATTTTTACTGAAGTAAGTCCACATTTACCTACAAAATAGGTGTCAAACAGTGGCTCCTAGTGTTAATTCTTGAAATATCATCGATGTTGCTTGTCTTACACCTTCAAACAAGGCCTATTTTAAATTGTGCATTTATTTAAGAGAGTTCGGCATGAGCATTGTTAAGCTCAGAGGCTCAGACTGTTCAGTTGGGCGTGGTTTCAGCACCTTCAGCGGACTCGCCCCCAGCATTTCAGAGCTCAGAATACTGCTTGTTTTTCCATGATTTCGAAACCTAATTTTATAAACTTGGCAATTGTTTTAATCATTCAAATTTGACTGAGTGGTTAATAACACATTTTTCTGTGGTGTGAAAAATTCAAAACACATATTTAATATTGCTTTACACAGACTTTAATTCAATGAAAGTTCTCTGTGAGAATGTGCACGACATATTGAAGCATGGCACCAATATTCCCAACTTGTGGCCTTTAGTAAAACATCATCATACAAAATATTAACTGCCATATCTCTTTAATATAATATTCCATGGTAACCAAATTCAGCAAAGTTGTACAGATGGGGATGCTGAACAAGTCTGCAGCATTTAATAAAATTTCATAAAAAATTTCACCTGTAAGTGGCACAAAAAGATTTAAAAAATTGCTGCTGGACCAGTGGCGGCAGCTGGGAGCAGCAGTAGGAGCTAACAGCTTCCAGCTCCCACACATTTTCTTCAGGAAATGCACATTCTAGTTACACATTTGTGCCTCTTAGTCTTGCTGGTCTTTTTTGTGTTCTTTAAGTATCCCTACCTACCATGGACTTCTTTGATGGGGTATGGGAAATGAAGCATTTCTAAGGCTGACAGGGCTCCCAGGTACTCTGCAGCACTGTCTGCTGTAGGGAAACAGTCCTCAGAGCCCTGAGAGCACAGACGGTTGTCTATTTCCAGGTACACCATGGAGCTACAGGAATACAGGAGAAGCAAGTTTTTATAGTTTAATGCACAATCTACATCACAAAACCTCAGCTTTTATGTTAATTGTCTGTCTGACTGACCCGATGACCTTCTGTTGAAGCTGTAGCTCCTGCTTCAGTTGTCCCTCATGGTGGGTGTAGGGACGTATCATGGCTTTTCCATTGTGGTCCCGCCGGAAGCGCAGCGTAGTGTGTAGGATTAAACTTAACTTCTGCAGAAAAGCCCTGCTAGTGTTGAGAAGCTCCTCTGGAGGCAGCAGAACTATGAGAACCAAGACACCATCAGCAAGGTTTTCTGGAACCGTCTTTGCGCAGTCCAAGCCATCCCAGCCACACTGCTCTGAGTTGCAGCCCTGGTCACATATTTCATCAGCATAGTGGTTGATACAGAAGGGTTCATATATTGGACTAAAGAAGCAAAAAAACAGAGCTATCAGCTCAAATTTCTCAGTCCACTACAGAAATAAAAGGGGAATCCTGTGAACAGTGAAAGGGAACTCACTTGCAAACTTTCTTCTTGTTTTTGCAGTCAAAGTTGTCATACAGACAGTCAGCATTGTTGCAGGACTCATCACACTGGCTGTTGTTGAAAACACGCCAGCAGTGAGGGTGTGTGCAACGAGCCCAGGGGTTGACTGCCAGAGAACAGTCGCCACCGTCCCAATGGCAAGGGAAGATGTTGCATTCCTTGTCACAAACACCATCACTGGCTTTGCCATGACAGTCTGCTAAAGGGCATGAGGGTGACAGGGGCTCTTGGAGTCTGCGGCTCTGCTCGCAGTGTTTACCTGTCCAGCCACTGAGACACTGGCAGTGGAAGAATGGGACGCTAGTCTCTTCAGTGCACAACCCTCCATTTTGGCAGGGCTGGGAGGAGCAGCCCTCGTTATCTGCTACTGCTAACATGGTGAAAGAAAAAACTCCATGAACACATAGTCAGACCTTGTTAATTCAAATCTTTATTTAATTAAAAATTGACAGCTAACCAACATTTACAGCAATGTTGGTTAGCTGTTGTTGGTTAGGGTTGAATTCGAGCACTGAGCACACGTCATCAAGTCAAACCACAATTACATGCATCAAGATGCACAGCTATGACTGTGTTTGCAAAGGTGGCTCCACTGGTAAGTCTGAAAATGAAAGCACACATATTTCCATTTCAGTGGAAATATTGGCAGACACACTAATTATGTACATTTCTCCTGCCAGGTCCCAAGTGTAGGAGTGACACTACTTTTAAATTAATTCTTGCACTCGTTTGATAGGGCACCACCCTTCCACTGAAGGGAAAATGTTTAATTAATCAGTTAATCAGTCTCATAAAACGTAAGTTCTTTTAAATACATTGACCTCTGTCTTCTACCTCCAAAGAGCACAGACAACTTCTTTCTCATAAATGAAGACATTTATTTATACTAAAAGTCTACAGAATACATAATAAAGCATATAATAAAGCAAATAAAAAAAATGAAATTGTGAGATAAATTGGTCACTGAGTTGGTGATAGTGATTGAAGTACGTGCTTCAAAGTTATGAAATAACGGAGGTACACTAAATGGGGAATTACTTCTCTAAGGGATAATCCTTTTTGATTCAACATCAACTCATCATAACAAACAGCTGAGGTTTATGCCTTTATGCCATGGCTACACCATGAAGATGTTTTCATGGTGGCTACATTACATTATCTGGCTTACATAATGATTAGACAACTTCATATTAATCCAAACTTGGCTAAACAGGAAGTATACCAATGTTAGTTCACTCAGGAATGTACTCTCAGATTTATGACAGTGTCTACAAATAAATGAAAACCAAAGGGAGTCTCTGTCCATGTTAATGTGCAGTTGTCCTGACTTGTTTCTTCAGTTCAACATGACCCAAGGGTCATTGAAATGTTTTAACGTCTTGCTGTTAATTGTAGTTGTGTGCTTCTAGCTTCTGTCGGAATGAAGGGACATAAGACATATTGTCATTGTAGGCATACAACAAAAGTACGTTTGGTAACTCTCAGTGACCAGGCAGCAATGAGAACAAGATAAAAAGAAGATAACAAGATATAAACAAGGTAGCGAGATAAAAAAGAAGATAAACATAATAAAAAAACAATAAAAACAAGATAATAAATAACGAAAATTAATAAAAGGTATTGCACAAAAATGACATGTATGTAATAAAGTGTTGGAGTGGATCAGCAGCTGTTGGGGAGTGGGGAGTGGGTGGTAATATTTACAGTCCTCAGTCCTCAACAGCTATGGGAGACTGGGAGGGGAGATGGAGGCTACAGCTCTGGGGAAAAAGCTGTACTTGAGTCTGTTAGTTTGGGCTGCGATGGCTCTGTATCTCTTGCCTGTTGGCAAGGGGACAAACAAACTTTGACGTGGGTGGGTTGGATCCTTACTGATGTTGCTAGCCTTCCTGTGTAGATGGCTAGCATACACTGTGTCCAAGTTTGGGACCACAGTTCCCACAATCTTCTGTGTTGTTTTTACCACCCGGACCAAGTCCTTCCGGTTCTCAGCAGTACAGCTGGCATACCACACCACGGTGCAGTAGCAGAGGATACTCTCTATGGTGCTTCTGTAAAAGTTTATTAGGAGTTGAGAGGGAAGTTTGGACTGTTTGAGTTTTCTTAGGAAGAATAGCCTCTGTTGAGCTTTCTTCACCAGGTGGGAGGTGTTAAGGGACCATGAGAGATCTTTTGTTATATGGATTCCCAGGAACTTGATGTCATTGACACTTTCCACCTCCTCACCATTTATGTGGAGAGGAGGATGTGTGTTCTTCTTGGATATCCTAAAGTTCACAATGATCTCCTCGGTTTTTGTGGTGTTCAGGACCAGATTATTGTCCAAACACCAGTCAACCAGAGGTTCGACCTCCTCTCTATAGTGTGTCTCCTCATTGTCAGATATAAGTCCCACTATAGTGGTGTCATCAGCAAACTTCACTATAGTGTTTGAGGATGGGGGTGCAGTCATGGGTGAAGAGAGTGAAGAGGGTTGGACTGAGCACACAACCCTGTGGTGCACCTGTGGTTCAGGATAAGGGTAGAGGACATGTGACACAACATGTGTGGATGAAGAGAACGTTAGTGTCCTGAAGGCTTTAATTGCTCTTACTGTTACTCCCAGGTGGATGATTGTGGCAACAGCCCTTGTGTCCACTGCTCATACAGGTATGACATCAATGGAGAAGGGTCTATCTGCAATGGTTGTCCAGAGCAATACACTCAATGAGTTTCTGAGTGATGCCTTTGGTTGTGGTTATATATATTTTTGCGTTATTACAGGACTGGAGAAGAGGCTGCTGACAGTTTTTTTTTACGCTGGTGCCTGTTGTTTCTCTTCGTTCTTCACAAATTCATCGTAATGCTTGGGATAACGACTCTTAAGATGGACAATCCAATTTGTAGTGTTGAAGGAATGTGATGTGGCTCCTCCTCGCATTACCGACGCTGAGCAATCATTGCAAATAGCAGTTTTGCTATCATTTCAGACACTTTAAAAAACCTCCACACTACAGACATATTGTTGGACCCTCTTTCACACTCGATGCAAGAGATGTGATGACACTCTTGCATGGGGGATACTGCGTCGAGCATTTAGTCAAGTATCAAAATTTAGGCATGATTAAAGCGTCATCTTATCGGCTTGTCAAATCGGCAGAAATGTTCATTTTGAGCTGATGCTGATATTTCATTTTAAAGCCTTTATCGGCCGATACAGATGACGTGCCGTTATTATTGTGCATCCCTAGTCCTGTCCAAAAACTCTTCTGTGTACCATCATCCTTTTCCAACCCTCACTTCAATTTGAACTAAATTCTAACCTTAACACTAAAACCACCAAGTGTAAACCCCCCCAAACAGTCCTTTGAAGAAATGAGAAGCAGACAAAATGTCCTCACTCCCACGGTCTAACACTTAAACTTGTTCTGACAAAGATAAGAGAACAAGAACCCACACAAAACACATGTGTCTTTGTCTCATCCTCCTACCTTTCAACTGGTGTTTGTGCAGAATATCAGTCAGATTCCTAATGGAGAGCAGTAGTGCAGCTGTCTGCTGTGCACTCCATTCAGATGTAAGGTTTTCACCACACTCTAACACCATCTGTTGGTTAATATCAGAAAAAACACTTCTTTTTTTCCCTCTGATAATGAAAGCGAATTGAAATCGATAGAAATAAAAAATATTTAAAAAAAATGGAATCACAATGTGAGCTGCATTTATGTAGGCTACATGTTATAGTAGCTTTTTTGGTAGGACATACTGTATACATATATACATGTATATTAATAGTATACCTGGAGATCAGCTGATAGGCGCTCCAAGAGCTGAGCTTGTGAGCTGCAATTCTGGTGTAAAGTTTCATCTGAAGCTGCAAAGGAGGACAATACTGCAAGCCAACAGACACATGCATATATAATATCCAACTTTTTTTCTTATACACAGTATATAGCTATATACTGTATGTTCTCTTACTCATGATCTTCTACATTTCAGAAAAAAAAATATACATAACAGTGAGATTACCTGCTAGTGAGCAAAGCCAAATCAGTGTTCCCCTTAATGCCATGGCCACTGAATTTAAATGTTTCTGACCCAGATCTGAAGGCAGAAAGCTGTGACAGGTGCGTTTATTGACTCAGCTCGTGGGGGCAAAGTTTACAGAATTGGCCAATATTGTGGTCTGCAGCCAAGATTGGAGTCACTGGATCATCAGCATTTCACAAACTTCCATTTCAAACCTTTGACTTCCAGTCTATGAATATGAACTCTGGCCCCACAGAGGTGGATTAAGTTTTCCATTTTATATATTTGTCTGTGCTGATCTTTGCAACTGACATATAAATTATCATTTCCAGAAGTTGTTTTTATTCAGATTTCTCATAACAAAACATAATTTTTCCATCTTTGTATGTCCCTGCTTTGTGCTGATGGGGGAGCTGGTAGTACACGCCAACCGCTTTGTACTTTTCTTCACATAGGATGCCGCTACTACTTCTTAGTTGTGAGCCCGTTATGAAGCCAGATGTCAGTATGAAATTCACACACACACACACACACACACACACACACACACACACATACACATAATAATTCACTGTGGATGTTATTCACAGTGGTGGAAAGTAACTAAGCACATTTACTCAAATACTGTACTTAAGTACAATTTTGTGGTACTTATACTTTACTTGAGTATTTCCATGTGATGCTACTTTATACTTCCACTCCACTACATTTTAGAGGGAAATATTGTACTTTCTACTCCACTACATTTATTTGACAGCTTTAGTTACTTTTGAGATGAAGATTTGACACAATGGATAATATAACAAGCTTTTAAACACATTTTTAACACATTGTTAAACTAGTGGTTTCCAACCTTTTTGGCTGTTGACATTTTACAAAAAGCAGTGTTTAGTCGGGGTCACATTTCAGATGTCTATGAGTTGTTAACAGCTCCACCAAATAGTGATTTTTCCCTCTAAACTTCTCACATGCTTTCATTTCAATACATGTTTCAATCCAGTATTAATAATCTAATGATGTCATATATAATAATATATCAGTCAGAGGGACCAAACCGCTACTTTTACATTTTGCTGCTAATACTTGTGTACTTTTTCTTATAAGTAGGATTTTTCATGCAGGACTTTTATTTTTTATTTTTTTACAATGCTGTATTGATACTTTTTCTTAAGTAAAGGATCTAAATACTTCTTCCACCACTCGTTATTCATTATAGATGTCTGACGATCTGGGAGCAAATGAATTATTGAAGCTCTTATGAAGAGTTATTGAACTCATTAACACAGATAATTGTCTTTTTATGTTTGATATGAGGAACAAGGATTAGCCCTTGAAACAGACCTCGAGTCATTATCTTCTTACCGACATGTTCTCTCACATGCATCTTTACCCCTTTTTCTTCTTTTTTTTAAGGAATGTGTGTTTTCTCTAATTCTTCTGTTGTGATCAAAGAAATAAGAGAAAGTAATGTTTTCTTTAATGTGGTGATGATATGTCATCCACAAATTCATACAGCATCAAAAATGTACAGTCGGCTGCATTAATTTAATAATGTAAGCTATTTTTTGACAGTTGTTTTTCACTTGTTAGGAAAAAGACTTCATCAGTTAATGTTGTAGCTCTTTCGAACTATTATCAATATATAAATAGTAACATGTAACTGTTAGCTTATGTTATAGGCTAAGCAATTACAAAGCAGACACGAACAAGTGCGTCATAGCTAACGTTAGCTTACTGAGTAACTGAGTTACAGATGAAAGTGGCTTTTAGTTACCTTTATGTAGAAGTGGTTAGCTTACTATTTTGTTTAAGTTGAGACACTAACTCCAATATGAGTTTGGACACGCTCTTTCAACAAATCCTTTTAACTGAACAACAGTTAACTGAGCAAACACAAAAATTCAAAGAAGGTGAGGATGCTTGCTTAGTGACACTAAGCTAAGTAGTAGGTTGAGCTGTAAGCTAACGCTACAAGACTAGCTAGCTACACTGCTAGCTAGCTAGGTTAGCAGAAAATGGTTAACTCACAGCTTCTGAACTCCCTGAAGTCATACTGACATAACAAATGCTGATTTATGATGGGTTGTTGTGTGTATTAGTGGGTTATATACTTATGGTTAGGCCCTATGTTGTGTATTTTACAGTTAAAGTAGCCATCATCAGATGCAATGAGAAGATCAAGGCCGCCACAGACAAGTATGAGACGACCAGCGAGGAACTGGATGTGAAGGTGAGGTTAAATTCCTTAACTTATCCAATTATCATGTCACAGTTTGTGTTTTCAACTGTATTATGTTAATTATAAATAGATTTTGTGGTTTGAGAAGTATCCATAATACAAAACACTGTGTTTTTTAACACACAATAATTAGCCTATTTGGTCAAGCTGCTTTTGAGTGCTGTTACAATGTTAATGGGTGTGTGATACAAAATGCTGCTCTGAAGTAGGTTTTAATAGAATTTAAAGTATTTTAAACGTTTTTAGTGGACCTGAGTGGATGTAGTCGGTTTCAACAGGTTTTGCCAAGTATTATTTGACTTGTTGTAATAGCAAGTTTGTAGGTTTTCATCTATTTCGGTAGATTTCATTGTAAGCTGGTGTGCACAAGTGGCGTGGCTGTTGGCTGTTTGATGGTAGATTAATTATAGAGCAATCTAATGTTTGCACAGCCTGGTACTCATTTGCATTAGTGCTGGGCAATATATAGATATTAGCCTATATCAATATTGTGATATTAGACTAGATATCGTCCTGGTTTTAAAGGCTGCATTAAAATAAAATAATGTAATTTTCTGAACTTGCCAGACTGTTCTAGCTATTCTATTATTTGCCTTTACCCACTTAATCATTAGCTATATCCACATCACAGGTGATTATTTATCAAAAATATCATTGTGTAAATATTTTGTGAAAGCACCAATAGTCATCCCTACAGTATTGTCACAATATTGATATTGAGGTATTCAGTTAAAAATATCGTGATATTTGATTTTGTCCTTATCGCCCAGCCCTAATTTTCATGGTGGCATACCATTCAGTTTGACTTTGAACTCTAGATAAGTGCTCATGTTGGATTGTTGCGCAAGGGACAGTGACGTGATATTTGAAGTAATGGTTAATATTCTCCAATATTGTTTATGGTGTTAATGGTGAAATATGTCATTTGACTGTTCATCCAATGGAGCACATTAACAAAATGAGACAATTTATCAATGTCTTTTTATATATTGTAACTGCATAAAGGTAACTCCTTTGAAAAATATAATGGAAAAAACTAAAATAATAAAAACAGGGAAACAACAACAGTGATAATAGCTTTACCTTGAAGCAGCATACAATATGAGTGGCATTGACACATGAGGTGAAGAAGTGCATATTGGCATATTGATGAGCTGATTTGCTTTATGATTTAAAACACTTAATCTCTCCCATTGGTTTGATCAACAGCGCAAAGGATCGATCGCGAGTGCCACTGTAAAATCAATGGCTAATTTCCACCGGATAACATTAGTGAAACCTTTTAGCATGTGTGAGATATGATGTCGAAGGCAGGCTCGTTGACATTTCAGAAATATTGCCAACATCTTCCTGTGCTTGTAAAAGTGCACATCAGATCAAAAGAGCAAATTACTAGGGCCAAATTAGAACAGTTGCTTAACACAACACTGTGTCTGTCTCAGTATTATCTGCCTGAAAACAAATGACAGAGAAACCTTTTTTGACCTTTTAGAATGAAACTGTGTACATTTTACAGATATGCAGGCTGTGTACAGCACAGGGGATTTATAGCCTATATGATGTAATGTCTTACCATTTATAAAAGCTGTCTTAAGATAATTACAGTGCTTACAAAACTGGGAAGCTGATTGTGCCCGTTGAAAATGAACCGCACTCCTCCACTACCATGTGAGAAACAATGAACTCACTTGCTCCTTGACAGCTCAAGTAACAGACTTGAAAATTGTACCTTAAGTCATGCCTGAGGCAACTTTGAAGAGCTTTCTCCATGAATTTGCCTTCTTATATACTGTAATTTGGCTGTAATTATACACTGTAATTTCCTTTCTTTTGTGGTGTGCGGTATGATCACACAGGATGAAGAGGCAATAGGAAGTAAATAAGAAAAGTTTGAAAGTGAATGATATATATAGATGTGTTGAAAAAGAAATCCAGACAAACAGGTTTTTAATAGTAGTTAGAGAGTTTTATGTAATTTATCTTTATTTATTATGTGCAGTAGCCTACATATAATGATTGCGCCAGCTCTCCATCTTCTCCATCAGAACTTTCATCCCATCTCATTCCTCCTCCTCTGGGATCAGTATCGTATCTCTCACATGTAACGCGTCAGTAATGCATCTCCTTCTCTGTACATCTGTCTGTCAGATCGTGTATCTTAACTTACCGCTCATTTATTTGTGCTCCAGGCTCAGCGGTTGTCCGCAATGAAGCTGCAGCGTGATTTGATGAAGAAATGTGAAGACCAGATGTCGAAGCAAATTGAGGAGCTGCTCTGTCAGAAGAGCCAACTCGAGGAGCAGCTAGTCGGTTGAACCCTGAATCAGTATTTACATCACATATCATACTGGTTATGTGTAATAGTCTAAACTTCGTAGACTGTATTAGGGGTGTGCCTGAATACAAATACGTTATTCGGCAAAGCACAAATAGTGAGGTTTTTTTTTATTTATTTGTTTCATACAAATATTTTTAAAATTATTTGTTTTTGGGAAGAAAAAAACAAAACAACCCTAACCCTAATCACTTTAATTTTCATCTTTAATTTTCTAAAATTGTAAAGGTAATAAAAACAAAAACAGGATTTTTAAGCCTATTTCCACTTTTATTTGAATACAAATACAAATACAAATCATTTTTGCTGCCTCAACAAATACAGATACAAATACAAATACTGGGCTCTCTGCACATCCCTAGACTGTATACTGTACATGTTTACACAGGTTAAAATTGTATGTCTGAACAGCAGCTTTTTTTACTCCAACTGTGCAGTTTTTATCGCATTATAGAGATTTCCAGACACATTTTTTAATGTCTATCAAAAACAAACTGTATGTCATGTCATAGTCAATAAATCTGTTAATTTTTTTTTTTTTTAATTTAAAGATCAGTTATTCTAGAAAATGTCAAAAACAAGTGTCCATCTGAATTTCCCAGGTTGAAATCTCTTAAATGCCTTTGCCGACCAACAGTCAAAAGCCAACTTAAATTAGGTTTAAAATGACATAAAAAACCCCAGAAAACAGCATATTCTTGCCTTTGAAACCAATTAATAGCAAAAATGAATAGGCACATAACAAAAAAGCAAATTTTAATCTCAAGGGATTCACTCATTGATCATATTATAAGCCCCCACAACCCAAAGTTGCTTCCCTTCCTCTCTGATTATGTTTTGAAACACAATGGTGCATAATAAAGCACAGTGAGCACTATAGCGAGGTAGGAAAGGACAAAAACCCACCGAAATCTGAAACATTGCACAAATCTTTGTTAATACTGTAATCCATTGCCTTAGAGATAAAGATTAGGTTAAAACTGTATTATTGATATGAATAATAGTAGTAGTAATAGCAGTAGTTGTAGCATTAGAGGCTGTTGTGTTAGTATTATTGTTGGGAGTATTCACCATCGGTCTGTCTATTCATATCAGGCCGAGATAAAGAAGGAGTCTAAAGAAGAACAGGAAAACTTCCTTCAGGAGATCTCACGGTTCAACAGTGACTTCAGTCTCCGAGGAAACAGAGAGACAGTGTTCGAGAGCCAAACACACACTGAGATCCTGAACCTGGAGAAGGAGGTGGAGTCATTATACAAAGGTCATAAAAGACTATTTATTGTCGTGTTGTCACAGTAGACAGATGTTATATAATGCAGATGTGGCTGCTCATTTTTAAAATTATTGGTTATTTCTTTGGTGTATTATATAGCATTACGTAGATGAAGTAAGCGGTAATAAGTAGAACTGTTTTTATGATGGTCCCAGACATGCTGACACAGAGATGAAATAGAGAGTTTGATTTCAGAAAGCGTCTGGTTCTGATTTACAGAATGTGGATATAGACTGAATGTAAAACTGAGATGAAGATCAATACTGACATTCATTACAGGTTTTGGAAAGAAAACATTTTATCATATTGGAAAAATACTAAAAAAAAATATTCAAAATCTAAAATCATGTTTAAATAGCATCCATCTGGAGTCTTTAATAAGCTAAAATAAATCATAAAAATGTGCACAAAGTCTGGCATGAACTTAAAGAAAAAGATTTGGGGTTGAAGACTTGTTGAAGACTTATAAATAAACTAACTGACTAATATCAGTTTCCCAGACACTTAAATGTAGCTGTGTATTAAACTCAGTAGAGATTGTCTTGATTTACTTTGTGTCCTTGCAAACTTGAGGTGTAAAGTTCCTCATTTGATTATGAGATTAAAATTCTGTGCAGCTCAGGCTCCTCCACTGCACTAACGAGACATCACCACTAATGTATGTGTGTGGTAAAATAATTAATGATGAAAGTAAAAAAAAATATCAAAAACTTAAGGTTTTTAGACATACTGAATGTCTCGCCAAAGAAAAGTTTAGATTTTTAAAATAAAATGCAGTTTGAAGACTTCTTAAAGGCAAACTTAGGAAAAGAACAAGACATTAGAAAGTGTATTTGTAAACAACATTTGTTATGTGGTGAGTATTTGTAAAGAAATTACATTATTAATGGTTTATAGAAGAGCAGTTTATTGTATTTTTTAAGCCTAGCAACTTTTAATGAAAAATTTTGATGTAATTGTAATGTTTTTTTCATTACTTTGCGATCAACGACTTCACTTTGATCCTCTATATGTCCTGTACATATGGCAGAATTGACAATATAGTTGACTTTGACTTGGGAACTCTAGTCTCTGATTGTTTGTACAGATATGTGTGTATTCAAAAATGCCCACATTGCACCTTTGAAAAAAATGTTCCTTCACTGAGCAGTGCCAGTATAAATGTACTACATAGTTCAGGCCAACAGGTGATTATTACACCATGATTCTTGATGCCTAACTTGTTCTTGTCCTCCTCAATAATCAGAGATGGAGCTCATGAGCCAGAAGAACAGTCACATGAGCTCCATGCAGGAGGAGAAGAGAGCACTGCAGCTCCAGTTGCAAGACCTACAAAACATCTGGAAAGGTAAAAAGTTGACTTCATGTCTGATAAATGCAGATCTGAAGGAGCACATGCAAAACTGCCACGCTTTTTACATCACCAACTCACTGTTGACTGAGGATTTTTTGGGATGGTTGCACTGTAAATTCCTCCAACAGGCCAATGTTTGTCATTTTTGGATTTCTTTTGCTGTAATACTAGTTTTATAAGCCGCCTTTGTGATGCAGATTTTTTTGTTCCAAATCCATTTACACTGCCTGCAGCGAGCCATCAGTTTTCCAACGTCTTCTGTTTGAAGACAATCAGAGCTGTTCATGCATCTCTGAAATAAAGACCAGTCTTCTAAAAACCTACCTGAAGCCAAGCAAACTCTATGTTGAAAATTCAACCAAGCTGCCAAAGAGGTTGTATCTTGATCCCAGATGTTGAACATAAAGTATGTATGATCATTTCTGGCTTCATGACTACTATAGGTTAGAAGACAGCTCACTGATGATGTGAAAAATGTTTTTAATTAGTGTTAAAAGGTAACACACACTTAGGCCACGTTAGCACATTTAAAAAATGCAAGAAACTACACTGGTGTACAGGTAGTGTTTAAAAGATGATATACTATCCAGGAAGTCCCATTTGAGTCATAAATCCATGAGTTTAAAGGCTTATCAGAGTCCAAATCACTGCACAGTGAGTTTATAATACTATGAGACAGTATTTTACAATTCTAGAAAGTTATCACAACAATCATTTTATCGTCTGTCTTGAGAACTGCGAGGAAAACGAGAGATTACACTGAATACAAGTTACAAAATACTCTACTAGGAATGTGTACTTGTACCTATTTGATTGATCAATGGATGATTGGAAAAAAGTTGAGCCGGGTTCATCTTTTTTGTCAATTGTACAATTTTTTGCCCTCTCTGTCAGGACCAACACTGTACCAACGTAGTGGTCTCATTGAAATGAATAGGGAGTTTTTTAATGCAGTCATAATGTTGGTCTGAATGCAGCTCTGTACAGTAAGCACCTTGTTCAAGAACATCTCTACGGTGACGGTGGTGGTGGAGAAGATTTTACTGTACTCCATCCTATTTCTGTTTTTTTTTTCTATCCCAGCATATGTCTGAACAATGCACCTACAGTGTGTGTCTGTCTTGTTTCGAGGGAAATCATTTTGTGTTTGATTTATTACTCTTGACTACAGACTTGGACGGGCAGCTGAGTGAAGCCGAAGCAATGACAGAATCTCTGAGAGCAGAGAGCCTGTTTGTCAGTCAGAAACCTCTCACTGACAGCACCTGTCTACGGTGAGTGATTATCAACCGTCTGGATGCTGAGGAGGATTTATATATTTGGACACACAGACACAGTATACTCTGATTTACTCCTAATTACATTATGTCACAAATATAATCCTAATAAAACACAAAAGAATTAACAGTAAATGCTGCGGGGGAAATAAAAGCAAACAAAACACAAAGGAGCTGTAAGCTATTTAGCAGCTCACAAAAAATGTTTTTTATTTCTCTAAGGCTTTTTTTTTTTTCAAGCTTTCTGATATTATAAATATTCCTTGCTGAGTAGCTGTGATGTTTAATTAGTTGAGTGTTTTGTGTTTTGTGAAGGCTGCCAGAGGGACAGTTTACAAAAGTACAACCGCTCTCCTCTCCTCACCACAGGCCTCGTGCATAAACCACACGTACGCACAAAAACCATGCATGCATACGCCGTTTCCTGCACATAAACTGGTATTTACAAAAATGTGCACACCTCACGCAGTCTTAAAACCAGCTGACACATGATTTGAGAGTGATGTGACAATCAAAGGTACATTTATTAAAGTAACATTGATTAGTTACTTTTGTGTAATTAATTTTATGTATGTATGCTGTTAATATACTTTTATTTCATCCTTACTTGTGTCAAGCCTTGTATAGTCAGTTTAGATACGAGCGCTACAAACTAATCATTGATTACATTTCTGAGATATCACCGCCGCCGACGGTTTACAGGTCCGTATGATTAATTAATAACATGGACTGTGTAAAGAGCCGCACAGCCGCACGTGATGACAGCTGTTCTGGCTGTTGGAAGACCTCACAATTGGTGAAACTGCACGTCTTCTTTCCCATTCGTTTCATTGCACGTGCGCCCAGTTCCTCAATGACTGAGATTTATAGAACAGAAGCACGCATTCGCACAGTTGTATAAATCTGACGAAAGGAATATTTACATATTTCATATGCAAATAGTCATGAATCTACACAGAGTTTTATGCACGTGGCCCCAGGACTCAGGAGTAGCACCGATAGTTGGTCTCTCTTGTGATGCACTTAGGAAAAGGACAGAAGAAAGAATCACACCGTTGACATCACAATACAATGCAGCGTTCTGCAAGCTCCCGTTTGACAGAATGTGTTATTTACAAGAAGTAGAACTGAATCATACTGTGAGAAGTGCTGAATAAACCGATAGGCTCAGCTCTCTCGTCTGTGTTTCTCTCTCTGTGTATTCTGCTGGCTGGAGTCCAGATCTAGAAGTGTAAATAACAGAGCATTAAGACCATTTTGCTTAATTAAGGCTTTGATCTGCAGTGTATTTCATTCAGTCAACAAGTGGGGGGAAAAAAAGAAAAGGAGGCTAATGTGATTGATGCAGGGAGGTTTGTAAGGCAAAATGAATGAGAGGCGGAGAGTTAAAGATTTACACTGGATGTTTATCAGCAGACTTACCAACAAATAAATACAGTTTGGTTTTAGGAGAGTTATCCATTATACTTTAACTGGGAAAAAAAATCATACAGCACACAGAGAAAGTCCTTCTACCAGTCAGGTCAGCAACCTTCAGCGTACAAAGAGCCCGTTTCCCACCAAATAAAACCCACCTGGAGCCGTAAAATCTGTTTGATCCCTAAAATAACAATTACACCACTTATAGTTACATTACACTTATGAGTGAATATCTAATTAGGGGTACATATTTCGCATAAACAAAAACGTACAATACAATTTTCTCAATAGAACAATCAGTGGTTTCAGTTAAAATATTCATTCATTCAGCATTAACAACTTTTTTGATATTTTAAGGGAAAACATATTTTTGCTAGTTAGTTTGTCGACTATGTTATGGACAACCTGTACGCCATTACAGACTGACTAAATGCTTTAGTTTAGGTAACACACATTTCTAGGAGTTCTTGTGTCTATTCTGCCATATGTACAATGATTTTTTTAAAGTTTTTTTTAAGAATATAATATTTTGCAGATATAATAGTGATACGCTCAGCACTGTCATTAAGGTCAGGAGTATTTTTAATCATAAATCTGCTTTACAGGTCATTAAGATAGTTTTAAGATATGTTATGCAAAACTCCAACCTGTGTGGGTGTACGATGTACCTCAATGATCAGATGATCAGAAGCAGCATGTTAAAAAATCAGGTGTAACATAAACAGGTGAACCATTCTCGTCAACAGTAAAAGCAAATAAATCTGTCCATGAAGCATTAAAAGTTCTATTTTCATCAGAAATCTTTCTTTTTTTGGATTTTTCCATCGTTAGCTTACCGGGAGTAGACCGCTCAAAAAATGCACTTGCTTGTTGCCCGGCAACGGCCTGGCAGGTGACGTATATTTTGATCGACAAAATATTAAAACAAGTTTTATTTTTATATTACAAGATCACCTAACTCTCCAAAATATCAACCATTACATTAAAATAAACTAACTAAATAAAATAAAATAAATTAATATTAAATAGCCATTATTTATTGATGTTTTGTTTCAAAGCCACAGGGAGCCAGGGCAGAGGATTGATAGAGCCGCGGGTTGCCGACCCCCGCCTTATACCATTAACTGAGTTTATATATTATATATGTAATATCTTTCAAAGTATGATTATACATACAATACATGTTTTCTATTAAACATGTATTTTCCATCATAATGTTACTAATAACAGCAGCATGATGTTGCCATGTAGAACACTGTATCTGCCCTAAGTCAGTACACTAATGCAGAACATCGATAATACATCAACTGCACAAGTCTTTGTAACTCACTTATCTTAGAGCTCTAGTGACGTCTTGGAGAGACATTTGAGGCACAAAAAAATAGAGAACACACAGTAGTTAACACTACTGACTTTCAGCTCACAGGAAACTTTTAAAGGGGACATAACATGCTTTTTGTGATTTTCTGTCATTTTTATACTCTTTATGATGTTAGATATTTATGTTAAATATGGTCAAAGTTCCAAAACTTGAGGTGAACATTTGTAAAAATACTCCCTGAAAGTCAAAAGTCAGGGCTTCAGCCTGCTCTGTTTGCAAAGTCACCTCTACTTCCTCTTTATAATGACATCAGATTGTTTGCACATGCCCACAAATGCTTTTGCAATATATTTTTCGCTGCAGTTTTTGGATGGGTTGTTTTTGTTGTCCACTCAGATATTTTGCATCAGATTCAGGTTTGAACATGTATGAATGTATTTGAGAAGGTTCCATTTCAAGTAAAGGACTCCTACTACTATTGTTTGTTTACGTAACTCCCAAGCTGGCCAGTTAGAACAAGGGATGTCAACTGTTAACCGTTACTCGATTAACCACCAAGAATATTTTTGACCAGTTATGCGTGTCAGTCTATAAGTTCATTTGCATACAAGGGTTGAACTTGTTACTTCACGTTGTTCATGTGCCAATTTTGGCACCTCACAGGACTGAGAGTGAGCGCAGCCCTCAAATAAGTTTTAAAAACACATCTCACACAGAGTCTCCGATACTGACACTGATCCATTTTACCAGCCTGCACGGTGTCTAGCAGCTAGTTAGCATGGCTAGCATTGTTAGCATAGCCGTGCTGTGTTGTATATAGCCCATAGACTGTGTAGCTGCAATGTCTCTGGTTTAACAGCATCATTTTGGGCAGGTGTCAGGTGTGTTCATGGTGTTTGTGTGTTTGTGAAAGACTTCATGGCTAAAGCCACACAGCTGACGGACTGTTAGCCTAGCATGCTAATCCTACAGTCTATCTATAATAAGAACATAGCTGTTTCTTTGTTATTAGGCCATCACCCAGCTGCCAATCAGTCTGGTAGAGGGCGAGGGATTGAAAGAGCTCCTTAGGTACCTCAAGCCTCAAGAGCCACTGTGACTAAATACAATGAAAACACTTTGAAGTGAAGAAGGATGAGCTAAAAGTCAAGCTAACCAGGGCAGACAAGCTAGCTCTGACCACCAACCGCTGGTTGGCTCTCACAAGCAAAAGCTACATCACAACTTTCCTTTTAAAATTAACCGGTTAGTAACCAGTTAATGGGTGTCGGTCTATTGAAAGCAAAACTAACTGAAACTGACATCTCTAATCAGAACAGAGTGGGCTCATCGGTACACGGGCCTTTAAGAGACAAGAGGTAAAACATATTCCTTATCTCTTTAGATTTAAGCACCTAAACATAGAACAATGAACACAAATAGAGAACAACAGAAAGAACTTGTAGATACATCACCGACATTGTGTCTGCTCATCACAGTAAAATATGAATTAGTTGGAGAATATGAATTATATGTTGCCTCTATTGAAACATGACTGGTATGTGAGTACTGGTCCACCTTGTTTCTCCACAAAGAGACTTCCTTTATTTAATTAAAGACTGGAGATCAATAGTGTTCCAGGAAGGAAGGGTCATTGTTATTGCTGATGCCACCACTTTGGATAATGTCTACTCTACTGTAATTATGAATGTGAAGTGTATAACAAATGCCCGAATCTACATCCAGACTTAAGTTTTTTAATCTAGTTTTTATCAGTATTTAATTAAAAGTGCTCTCTTTAAGCCTTTTACTATGATGATTTACAAAATAGGTACATGCCATAGTACTCACCTTCACTTTTAGCAGTATGTTTTGCTCATCCTTATTTATTTATTTTCTATCTCATGCTCCCTCTTTATGTTCTTCTCGTGCCTTTTTCCACATCCCCCCTCCCTGTCCCAGCCTGGCCTTAAATCATGCATGCTGCTAGCATGTCTTGTTCATCCATCAGCCTCATTAAACATACTAGGTCCTTCGTTACCCCCCCTCCCTTACCCCCCGGGCTTATTAGCTTCAGGAAGTGCTGAGGATGTGGCTTTCGAAGAGAGAGCGCCCCTCTCACTCATTCTTATGATCATCCATTCTGAATTGAAACCATCAATCCTGTCTTCAACCACTGCAGCGTCTCTTTAAAACGCATATTTAACTCTCCTCTTATTGATTGTTGGAAATTGAATGCATGTCAATTTGAATGAGTGCTACAGTCATTTAAAAAGTGTTCAGTGTGCAAAACAGGGCGGCTGCCAGTGAGGATCGTTCACTGTCACAATGGGATGATACCTTTAATAAAGTAGTCAGTAAATGATGATCTAGTAGTTGTGTGTATTATTTGATGTGGAGGATTTTCTTCATTGACATATTACTGCTACATTACTTGTGAAGGCTCTCTTAAAGATGCCATTACTTTGCAGAAATCTAATATAAAGCTGCAGAACCCAACGATTACCAAAATGTCAAACCCGAGTGTCTCACTGCAAGAGACGTCATTCTGCTGATTGAAAAATCTGATTTGTAAGTTTCGTCGAACAGTGTAAAGTTTAAGACACTGCTGTGAAAATGCAATTTCACCTCTGTTGTTTTATTGTTTCATTAACTTCCAATAAAAGAAAGATAGAGGAAGCTTCTCATAGATTCATGTGTAATGTTGTATAAAACCTTCAAACATCTGCTAGAACACTTAAATCACAGCTAGTGGATCAGGTAGCTTCAATAACAAAAAAGTCAAATGCTTTTTTCCAGAAACACACTGAACTTAGCAATTCAATTTTATTTAATTATAATGTCAAATATTTCCTTTGCCACCATAAGAGCAGACTTTTTTTTAAGACAGAAGTTGATTGTCGTAGTCTAAAACAAAAGAACAGAAGTCTCTTTTGTGGTGTGAGTTCATATGTCTGTTCAACTCTTAAGTGTATTTTGTCCCATCCTCTCTTTCATGGCAATATCTGACGTATATTCACGCTATCATCAGTCAAATTAAATGCCCTTGTTTTGTACTTAAAACACATGACCAACATTATTACATATTCTGAAGGAGTGATTGTGACATGAGTACTGCTTGAATATTAAGACTGTTAATAGAGATAATAACCTTTCTCCTCCATCTCTGCCTTAATTTTTCTGTGAAGTATAATAATGATGCTCTTAAAGTACCATTGCCATGTTCTGTCTGCAGTATCTGTGCATTTTCTAGAGACTGAGAATGTGATCGCATGTTATTAGTCTTTGGACACATTTCTAAACAAGCTAACATGAGGAAACTCTTCATAATGAAGATATATGTCAATCAGGGCAACAGTGTGGCTCCTTGATGTGTTTTTAATCATTTTTGGACAACAACAGAGGTCTACAGCACAGAGGAATAAGCTATATCAGGCTTTAGATACACACTTACTTATAAGTAGATAAGTTCATTGTTAGTTTTGGTCTTCATGTGAGATTTGTTGATAAGAAAAATAGAAAATAGCCAGACATGTCCTTTAAACTCCGGGTACAAACTAAGAAGTGTCCCTTAAAATGTTTAAAAGACAGCTGCAATAATCAAAGTGGTTTGGTTGTATCTGTCCCTCCTCATCTTGATTTTTCCCGGCAGTCACATACCTCAAAGCTACCAGTTGACCTTTGAGATTTGCTTCAGTCGGATGATTTCAGACTGAGACAAATTTCTAAACTTGATTTATTGCTGTCAGTCCATTCTGTGCTCAGTAATTTGTCCCTTGGGGCTTCCTGTGTACCTTCGCCCCTGCATGGCAGGGACAGAATTACCAAATACAGAATCAATGAAGTCCATATTACTGTAGTGTTGACTGTAGCTTGTTAGAGCAGGACTACACTTAACTCAGCCCATCAGTCTAGTGAACTGTTGTTGATTATCCCTGTGTATGCTGATACCCATCCCTCTGTGGCTGTGTCATTTTTCAATGGTGTCTCAAAACAAATTTGGAAACATTTTGTATTATTTGTACATGATATATTTTTTTTATTTTTCTCATTATCAACAAATCCCATGAAAAGACCAAAACCAACAATGAATTGATTTCACTAACAAGCATTGTCTGTGTATCCAAATAATGAATAAATCTGATAATAATGAATAACACTTCTAAAAGCAACAGTGCCTTTTTCTTTTTTAAATCAAATATACAGTATATTTGTGAGTCATTTTTAAATTATCTTTGTTTTCAGTGGGAACCATTGGCCTTGTGTTGAGTGCCACATACAGGATACTGAGAGATGGACTAACACATTGTTGGTTTTGGTGTTTTAATTGGAGTTGTTGAGGCTAAAAAAAATATAGAACACCAGCCTTGTTAGCAGGGTTACCCCTCAATCTGTTCAGTTACTTCTGTCATACAGTAGATGCCTCAGTAGCTAGGGTTAGGGTTAGGATTAGGGTTAGGGGTTGGGGTTAGGGTTAGGGTTAGGATTAGGGTTAGGGTTAGGGTTAGGGGTTAGGGTTAGGGTTAGGGTTAGGGGTTAGGGTTAAGGCCAGGGTTGGGGTTAGGGGTTAGGGTTAGGGGTTAGGATTAGGGTCACATATGTGCATGTCAAGTGTTCACTAAACATCACTGACCTACCACAAATCATTCCAGATATTAACTGTCAAACAACCCAATCTAACAGCTGGTATGTTGTAGAAATTGGGCTACTGTGAAAATTATAAATATTTTAGTTGAACTATTACCCTAATCCTGGATATTCCCATTATGAACGTTGTTTTCAGGAATTTCTGTAGCGTGTATACCTGCAACATATCCCGTAAGTAATCCGGCTTTTGGCAAAATCTGTTTATTAGGACCATGTGAAAGCTTTCACCCAACTATTAATTAATTAGGTTATATTTCTGTTCTGTGTCTTATGTTCTCTGTCATTAGTGTTAAACGTTGTCAGCTATTTTTTATGTAGTCTTAGTCATGTGTCAAATGTCGTTATTCATTTTTATCATATTTAGTTTACATTACCCCGTTTTAGTTGACTAAAAATCTGGGCATTGTAGTCTTATTTTAGAAGAAACTTTAACTATTTTAGTTTTATTCAATGAAAACTGTTGACATTTTAGTCATTTTTAGCTGTGAGATTACAGTGAACATTTCAGTCAGTCTAGTCCAGCCAGAACCATCATTTTTTGTCATTTTAGTCACTACCAAGATGTTACCTACCTCAGTTTCTTTGTTGTGAGCCTTAATGTGTCCTTTCAGGTTTGTAGTATTCTTAACTGCTATTTTATAGCCACATTGCTTCCCTTCTGAGAAAGCAATGCATTTGTTTGTTTGTTTTTTTCTCAGCCTCATTGTAACGCAAATGGGCCCAAATATCAGCTTGTTTCTTTCCTCCACGCCCTGTTGTTGTCACTGTTAACGTTCATGGTGCTGGTGTAGTCCTGATACGGCACATTCAGCACAGGATACGAAACTGCTGCAAATGCCAACCAGTGAAAAGGATGTTTGGATTGTAATTTAGGGAAAAAAAACAGTCTATAATATTCCGTGCCCTCTTTTTTGTCATTTTAGTCTTTTTTCATCAACAATATTGCATGTTGGTATAGTCACAGTCATCTTGTCTTAGTTATGGAAAAAAATTACCCCTGTCTGTCACTATCAGCATGAATATCAAATGGTTTTTGTTTAGGTTTAGGTTTTTACTTTAGCTCATTTAGTTAAGTGTATTTTCTCAGCGATAAAACACAAAAGCAAGGTAACACCAAATAAAGTGATACAAACACAATAAAAGAAGAAACAAACTTTATTTTCACGGGTAAGAAACAACATAAACAAGTTCAAACTGAATATATAGAGCTGAAAATTGCTGAAGCTTCTCTTTACAAATTGTCCTTTCATAAGTTTTTTTCCGCCCTCCGCTCTGTCAGTAGCTGACACAGGTTTCATTTGTTTACCAGGCTGAAGGAGGAGCTGGAGATGCATAAAGAAGGAAAGCAGGAGCTTCTGCGAGAGGCACTCAGCTCAGAATTACAGCTCTTGCAGTCAGTAAGTTAGATATAACACACTCATTCATATAAAACAAGCCAGCACAGATAAATACTATATTTATGAGTTACTGTGAGATGTAGCACATCTTCTTTGTCATTTTCAAAATTGTATTTGAGAGTAAGGAAGTTCATGTCTCTATTCATCCTCATTCTTAGTGTGTTCTTTGTCGACTTGAATTCATCTTTGTCTTTTCTGTATTTTTATTTGTAGAAGCTGGACGGCAGCCAGAGTAGTGAGCAGCATTAAGGATTTGCACAATGATGACACAGGAAGGTGACATTGGTTCACTGTCAGTCTCTTTTGTTCAAAAATAAACATGTTGATGAATAGACAGGAGGGAACATACGTACAGACAGACACTCTAAACTACATGTGTTGTACATATATTATTCATCCCTGGATCTTTGTTCAGATTGTTTGTTCTTTATTATTTACTTTGAACATTTACATAAAAAGAGCAGATTCCTTTCTGTGTGTTACCTTGCCTTTATTAAAATGCTACAGTTTAGTGATGTACAGGAACTTGTTACTGGAGGGAAGTTGAAAGTTATTTATTTCTAAACTAAACTTCTTTTTTTTAAAACTTTGTTCGTTTTTTCTCAAGACTAAAAACATTGTAGGTATAGGTCCTCCTATAATATGTAATATATGTTTCAATGTGAAATATATCTATTTTTTAACATTTAATTCACGTGCACATAACAACTAAACACACACATACATAGTGGACAAAACAACATGTAATGCTTGTAATTCTCTGTCTGTCTCTGTATGTGTGTCTCAGTGTGACATTAATCCACAGTTACTGCTGGTATGTGCAGTAAAGGCCTCCAAAAACATGATTACATACTGCCCTCTAGTGTACAAAGACTGGGACTGCTATAATAGAGGCTGTTGAATCAAAACAGAGATCAATTTTAGTATGTGAACAACATGAAAAGTTTTAAAATGAATTAGTATTCTATGATTGTTGAAAGCAAATATACATTTAATTTCTGATGTGGTTTAATTCAGTCACTGATACTGAGTTTTGTACTTTTAATAAAACTTACAGTGAAAACAGACTGTTCATCATCACATGTTATATTTTAGATTCATATTTTGATCATCTGTAAAGTACTGTCTGTATAATACATATGCATATACTTTGTGTAAATTATTCACTGTACACTTACTTCTAAAATCCATGGACAATCATGCACCTGACTACCTTAGCAATATAAACCTGACTTGCACTAATGTACAGTGTTCTATAGCTTATTAACATCATTGAACAGTATCTACCCGGCAAATAGTATATTATAGTTATGGTTATATCTTTAGTTTCCATTCCATTACTGGCTGCTGTAACACTAATTTCTATTTGGAATTAATTAAAAATGTAAAAAGTCCCTATTATATAGTATCTATCTATCTATCTATCTATCTAGTGACAAATCCGGTTTTAGGTTTTCCACCAGATTTTGGAATCTGGCTTCAGGGATTTGCTCCCATTCAGCCACAAGAGCATTAGTGACAACATCCAAAACAGATGTTGGGTGATCAGGCCTGGCTCACAGTTGGCGTGCCAGTTCATCTCAAAGGTGTTGGATGTGGTTGAGGTCAGGGGTCTGTGCAGGCCAGTCAAGTTCTTCCACACCAAACTGGGAAACCATCTCTTTATGGACGTGGCTTCACTGTATGCTGTAGCACTAAGATTCCTCTAAATTGGAAGTAAGGGGCCTAGCCCAAATCATGAGAAACAGCCCCTGACCAAAAGTACAAAAAAAGTATATGGATAGGTGTGTTGTTGATGATTCATATGCTAACAAGAGTTCAGCACAGACTCACTCTTTTTCTGGTGAAATGTGAGAATCAGTTACCAGCACTGAACATTAAGGAAAAGAAACTCTTTTTATTCAGCTCATGTAGCCCGTCTGCTGCCTCCCAAAGGGAGATGTGTGACATTACCACTGTTAAACCTTCAGTCAGCAGACAGTTGTTTCTATAATTGATGATTAGACGGTCTGTTAGCCCACACCAGAGGGTCACTCTGCGGGTCATTGTCTCTCTGATTAGAGTGATTCCTAATAGAATGATGTGGAATATCAATGGCCACCCTAATGAAATCCTCCAATCCCATTTTGACTTTTTGACCTTGACCTCAGTGAGCCACGTCTGGATGTGTTTGCAAAAAAAAAAAAAAAACGTAGAGCAGACAGAACAGCAGACAAAGCAGTCCATTTGTCTGAGTGGTTAATCCCATTTGTAATTGCTGCTCTCATCCAGACCTCATATTCCAGCACGTGAAATATTGAATGACTTTGCAAAATATCGAGTGAGCCCTACAGCGAGAAGTCAGATGGAGGAGACGTGAGGATAAAAGTCAGATTTGTCAGCCTGAATGAAGCCATTTAGCTGCATAGATACATCTATTTCAGCGTAAGGCATTCCTGTTAGAGTAGGGGAGAACAGGGTAAAATGAGCCACCCCCTTTATCTAGGTAACCATACACAAAAGTAATCATGTGACCACAAATTAAGAAAGTATAGTTCACGTTACTCAATCCATCTTGGACTCAAGCACATGGAGAGAGTAGTCAGCAAAACAGAGCAAAAAAATAGTGAATGTTACTAAAGTTATCAGTCGTGTATCTTAATTAAAACAGATACATTTTGGACATTATTACATGTTAATTTAAGTCAGTGTAAGCTACAAAACGAGGTCTTAAACTTAGCATAATTGTGGATCTGAGTCACTGTGTGAAACAGTTTTGTGGGGTAAAATGTGCCAGTGATGTTGAGTTGAGTCAATGGCTCGATTTACCCCCAAAAATGATTTACTGATATTCTAGAGACTAGAGACACTGTTCATGTTAATGTTTGATCACAACAAGTGTTGCAGTGTTGATGAATAAATATCTAATAGTTGAGTAATGTTAAGTTTAAGCCACACACAAACATGCTGCACATACAGACGGGGGACAAGTTAAAGGAAAAGTGAAAGTTCCTGAAAATGTTTAGCTAACATGTTGAACAACAGGACACAAACATATCATTTTACTTAAAAGTATGAGTTTTTGCCTTTGTTAAATTGATGGCATTAATAAAGTTCAAAATTATCTCAAAATTGTTTGTTTTTGTGTCATTTTTATATCAGTATTTAATGGTAATTGTGCCATAGGACTAACTTTTTTTGATGGGTCATTGTCCTAAAACCATAATAATTAGATAACTTGTTTTAATTTCCATGTGTACACAACAACCTGAGGTGTATATATTAACTTATATGTGAAACAAATACACTTTTATTTTGCAGTAAGATCATCAAATGTGAAAAAGTGGCTCATGTTCTCTCCTGCTGCTGCTGCCGATATTCTATAGCTGCTGCAGTGATAAGTTGTTGTTTGTGTTGTTGCCTTTTTTGAGTTTACCAATTTCCCACCAAAGACAGGACCATAGAGAATTCCCTGGAGTGGTGAAACAGCTGCTCTTGATTGTAGTTTTATTTGGAGAAGTAACATCCAATTTACTTAACGACTTACTGTATATATCAGCTGAAGTGCACTCATGTAACTTGGTAATTGTGTTCTATTAAACATTTGTCTGACTCACTGTGGGTATAAGCCTGCCATTGGCTGACTCTTTCAGTCGTAATTCTCCTCCCCTTCCGCTATCTTAGCGTTTTCAAAAACCCCATCACAACATGAAACAACAACCTCCGAGCTACAGTAGCAACCTACAAGCTGAATATGGCAAGTTTTGACGAAGATTTGGATCGATGCACTGATCCATTCCACTTTACACAAGCTTCTGTGATATCAGTTTAATAAAGTTCTGCGAGAGCTATATACAGCTATTAAATCATCTGTGGTTGTAACGAGTCCAGTGAGCTAAAAGCTACAGGCAGGCTTCACCTCTAGAGCATCGATGATCAAGTTATGAATGTCTTTTTTATCAGTAAAAGTCATATCACATAGTCAATACACATCACTGTCCTGTCGCTGCATCCTGGATTTAGTGGCGCCCAAGATGATTGTGATTGGAATACAAACAAGCAAGAGTTGTTTTTTTCCTCTATAGCAGAATGATAATGGGTTCAGCCAGACCTTTCTCCAGCAGTGGCACAGCACTAAAACAAGGTGTGGTAGTCTGGCTATGCAAGACTAATTTAATGTTAATATCTTTTCATTTAAATGTTTTTTGAACAATTTAGAGCTGCAGTTTTCTTTAGGAAACATTTGTTATTGATTAACTCAACATAATGGCCTTTCCTCTGGCACCACCCTCAGGCCAAATGTTATACAAATGTAGTTAACCTGTTAACTTAGGTTCGCCTCAACCACACCTCTAATCACCTGCCAAGCCTACTTATGCCGGGTCAACCCATCCTACCCTGTTTGTCTCAGATTTCTCGACCCACCTTCCCTTCCCCTTCCCCTCATCCTTCCATCTTCCGACCTCAACCCTACCCTCATCCCTTCATCCCTTCCTTCCTATTCTCTCCCATGTCTCATTCTAGGCACTTCAATACATTCTCCAAGACCAGCCTAACAGATGATATCTCCCTCTGCCTCACCCCCATCCATTCATCTATTCTCAACATTCAATAACTCCTGTATTCCATTAAACCTTTAAATGACATAATTGTTGTGGCGTGGTTCTTGCAAGTGAATATGTTATATAGGAAAGTTTTCTCATTTTTTCCTTCACTCAACAACAGTTTTTGTTTTCTGGTGTATGAACACCCCACAGAGCTACTAGCATGGCTACAGCATGCAGTAAAAAGTGAGACTACAATGGTTATATTACTGGGTAACATTCATAAAAGGCACTGCTTACTTTACCTTACCTGACGGGCAGAAAAATGGAAAACTGCAGGCATCGACACTTAGTGTGCAGAAATTCCAACAAAGGAAACCACTCAGGTTGCACCAGAGGAAGGGAACAACTTTTAATATTGAAACTTAACTTGAGTACAGTTTTCAAATACTTGCAAAGCTTCATTTCTCAGTGCAACTTAGAGAGACTTTCACAACATTCATGACATGGGCCATGCAGCTTTCTACATCATGGTCATCCACATACAAGACAGGCAAACTGCAGCTCTCCCTGGATGCCTTGACTGTTCAGCTCAGTGGTTAAATCTCCCATGATGCTGTCCTGCAGATGGCTGCTTTTCTTTGTTGTTAGGCAGTCCTGGTCTTTTGGAAAATATGCCGTCTTCGCTCCTGAAACTTGAATAGACGCTTCTAGAAAAGGTGAGACCAGAAAAGTTGAGTTCAACAACTTAACATCCTACATAAAGTTCTGCTGTATAAATATATAATGTGAGTTGTCTTGTACAGACATAAAAAAGTAATAAAATATAACAGCACTGAAGAAAGCAAAAGCACGTTTGAAGAAGGCTGGATCGTTGTAAATTAGTTCCTGCTTTGTCGGGCAGCAAATTGTGGAATGCAACTCTTAAGATAGATAATAAAATACAGCCTTACCGTTACAAACAGCCAACTTGTTTCCTCCGACGTACTGAGTATTCCATTTATATCCTGTCTGCTTGCTGCATTCATCATACAAACGACTGCGCCTGAGAAAACCAAAATCATAACCCTGTGAAAGAAGACACATATGTTACTTTTTTCCCCCTTTTTATGTAGAACTATCCTTAAAATGTGCTTGTAGTTATTACCACATGTTTTTATTAATGTATACAAAACAGAGCTGCAGCGATTAATCGATGAGTCGATTGACAGAAAATTAATCTGCAAGTAGTTTGCTAATCGATTAATTGTTTTAGTCATTTTTTTTAAGCAGAAATGCCAAACATTTGCTGGTTCCAGCTTCTGAAATGTGAAAATTTTCTGCTTTTGTCTGTTTTATATCATTTTACATTGGATATCTTTGGATTTTTTACTGTTGGTTGGACAACAGAAGTTTGAAGACATCACCTTGGACTGTGGGGAATTATAACTTTCACATCATTATAGACAAAACGATCAATCAAGAAAATCATCAATGAAAATAATCATTAGTTGCAGCCCTAGTATAGAACTGTATGTACCACTTACATGGTTGCATAGAGGTTTGCAGTAGCGTTTGTTGGCGACCGTGACACATGCCAACCCTCCGTTCTCCGGCACTTCGGCTCCAGGGCATTTCTGCGGTTCAGCACCTTGGCATTCTGTACATCAAGGATTATTTAATAAACGAGGATCATAAAACATTTCACCGTTTCGACTCATCGTCTGCTGCCCTTGGATGTATCCTTCATGCCTAAACCCTGCCCTCTGTTGAAAGACCAGATTAGTCCGCATTAAATTTGACAACATCTGGAAACTGCCCTCACAGGGAACGTTTTCTTTATTATGCAAAATTTCAGGCTTACATGAAAAGCCGCTTTGGCAATTACAACTTTCCATCTGTAGAAAATTAGACCACGACGTTTTGTCTTAATTAGGCTGAGTTCACTTCATCCAGTGTTAGACTTAAAGTGCCTTGACAAATGCAATCAATTTGAGACACCCTGCTGCTCTCCATGAGGACTGTCTGAAAATGATTGCAGTGTACTTTAGTCTTAATTATTATGTACTTAGACTTATTTCCATCATTAGTATAAAATAAAAGTTGAATATGTGATTAGTATCAGCTGTGATATCTCCACTTCTATTCACATGATCATGTACGGTTCAGAAACAAACATTCAGACTGCAGATATCTTAGCAGTGATCAAATCAGACCCATATTTATTGGAACCATATTTTTTTATGTCCTGATGAAGTTTTGGCAGATATCTGAGCAGGTTTCCTGGTTAATATTACACATTATTGTCCTTCTGGAAATTTGGCTTGTATGACTCAACACACCTGCAAAAATCTCTAAGAGTTACAACAAATGGATGACATAAACCATGAATACATAAATATAGTCTGTTACAGGATAGGCTCATAATTTTGTCAGTGGCCCTTATGAACAGTGAAAGAGGTCACAGTGTGTCCACGCAGTTATTTTGTGCAATAATGTATTTAAAAGTCGATCTGAAGCTTATATGAGGCTTCAGCAGTCTGAGTTAATCATATCAAGTGGATATCTGACACATTTACACATTTACAGTCTTTTTAGCATCAAATTCCCTCTTTGTGTTTCCTTGGACAGTGTTTCCCTGTTGAGCTGCAAGTGGAAGTATAGTAACAAAAAGAGGAACTTTGGCACTAAAGAGACTGTAACGTTGAAAGATATCTACTTGATTTGACTCATTTGGATGTTTGAAGCTTCATATTAACTTCAGATAAACTTTAAGATACATTGTTGCACAGAAGGAGGACTGCGGATTTTGTCCCCCATCACTTAGATTGTAAGTGCATTATGAAGGGATCTTCTAATGGTCAGTATGAACAGGAGGAATGATTATGGCAGAAAGACAGACTTGAAAAACTGTGAACTCGTCCTTTAAGCTTGAGTAAAATATGTCAGTGATCTGTCCTGTCAAAAAAACTCTTCTGTGTACCATCATCCTTTTCCAACCCTCACTTCAATTTGAACTAAATTCTAACCCTAACA
Organism: Thunnus thynnus; assembly: GCF_963924715.1. Taxonomy (NCBI): domain Eukaryota; kingdom Metazoa; phylum Chordata; class Actinopteri; order Scombriformes; family Scombridae; genus Thunnus; species Thunnus thynnus. The sequence goes on from NC_089530.1 coordinate 23,484,952, forward strand.
CTAAAACCAAGAAGAAACCCCCCAAACAGTCCTTTAAAGAAATGAGAACCAGACAAAATGCCCTCACATTCACGGTCTAAAACTTGTTCTGACAAAGATAAGAGAACACATGTGTCTTTGTCTCATCCTCCTACCTTTCAACTGGTGTTTGTGCAGAGTATCAGTCAGATTCCTCATGGAGACCAGTAGTGCAGCTGTCTGCTGTGCACTCCATTCAGACAGTGGGATTCCACCACACTCTATCACCACCTGTTGGTTAATATCAGAAAAGCACTTGGGTTTTTTTTGGTTTATTTCCTCTGACAGTGAAAGCAAATTGAAAATGATAGAAATGAAAAATATCAAAAAACTGGTTTGATGACTCAAAAAAAAAACAAACAAACAAAAAAATAATAATAATGTGAGCTGCATTTATGTAGGCTACATGTTATAGTAGCTTTTTTGGTAGGACATACTGTATATACATATATACATGTATATTAATAGTATACCTGGAGATCAGCTGATAGGCGCTCCAAGAGCTGAGCTTGTGAGCTGCAATTCTGGTGTAAAGTTTCATCTGAAGCTGCAATGGAGGACAATACTGCAAGCAAACAGACACATGCATATATAATATACAACTTTTATACACTGTATGTTCTCTTACTCATGATCTTCTACATTTCAGAAAAAAATATATACATAACAATGAGATTACCTGCTAGTGAGCAAAGCCAAATCAGTGTTCCCCTTAATGCCATGGCCACTGAATTTAAATGTTTCTGACCCAGATCTGAAGGCAGAAAGCTGTGACAGGTGAATTTATTGACTCAGCTTGTGGGGGCAAAGTTTACAGAATTGGCCAATATTGTGGTCTGCAGCCAAGATTGGAGTCACTGGATCATCAGCATTTCACAAACTTCCATTTCAAAACTTCAGTCTATGATGTAATATGAACTTTGGCTCCGCAGAGGTGGATATACTTAGGTTTTATGTATTACAATTACATTTTAAATTTGTCTGTGCTGATCTTTGCAACTGACATATAAATTACCATTTCCAGAAGTTGTTTTTATTCAGATTTTTCATAATAAAACACATTTTTTCCATTTTTGTATGTCCCTGCTTTGTGCTGATGGGGGAGCTGGTAGTACACGCCAACCGCTTTGTACTTTTCTGCACAGAAGATGCCGCTACTACTTCTTAGTTGTGAGTCCATTATGAAGCCAAATGTCAGTATGAAATTCACACACACACACACACACACACACACACAACAGCCCGTCAGATACACTGGGTGACTCAGTGTCAGTCTGTAAATTGTGCCACGAAGAATGACTGTGTAAATAATTCACTGTGGATGTTATTCATTATAGATGTCTGACGATCTGGGAGCAAATGAATTATTGAAGCTTTTAGGAAGAGTGATTGAGCTCATTAACATGAAGAATTGCCTTTTTATGTTTGATTTGACGAACAAAGATTAGCCTTCGAAATGGACCTCAAGAGCTGTCATTATCTTCTTACTGACATGTTCTCTCTCACGTGCACGAATTATTTTTCCATTTTTCTTCTTTTTTATGTATTAAAACAGTGTGTGTTTTCTCTAATTCTTCTGTTGTGATCAAAGAAATAAGAGACACTTACATTTTCTTTAAAAAAATGTACAGTTTGCTGGATGATTGCACAAATTTAATAAACAAAAAAATGCAAACAATAATAAATGAACTGAAACTTAAATCCATAACTTTATGTATGTTGCAGTGGTTCATGCAGGGTTATTTTGCGGAAGCCTGCTGTTTATTTTGCCTTTACAAAATTCGGAAAACCCATCAGCTAGTAAGACCTCCAGATTATACATACAATGTATAACCAATGCACAGAAACATACTACTTCCAGTAAACCTCTGACCCTAAATGGATGAATCATGTTTGCCTTCCCACTGCCAGTCTGTCCTGTCATGTTACCTCCTCTTGTAAATGTCTACTACATTTTCAGTCAAAACCCTCTTGTGAACTGTACCCAGAAGTAGCATCTGTATCATAGCAAGACTCCTCATGGGCTCCACCTTGTTCCCAACCGCATGCCGGTGCACACTAGGGATGTGCAGAGATCCCAGTATTTGTATTTGTATCTGTATTTGTTGAGGCAGCAAAAATTATTTGTATCTGTATTTGTATTCGAATAAAAGTGGAAAGAGGCTTAAAAATCCTGTTTTTGTTTTTATGACACTTTTAACAACAACTATTGGCCATTAGAATTCAAACTGGAATTGACTGACCTCAAGTGATTCTCTGTTGCCAGTCACACCATTATTCATATGGGTCACATAAAGCCAACAAACTATTATATGTCTTTCCAACCATTTTAATCTAGTAAGAAACAACCACTCACACAACACTAGAGGAAGTCTAACAAATATTATTCCTGTGAGATTTGAGGAAAAATACATTTTTATATACAACTTCATGGCAGTGGAATAAGCTGTCTATCTAGCTCAAGTTAAACCAAGATGAGAGGAGTTTTAAAACAGATCTCAAGAAATGGATGTTAAATAATTTGTAGATGTACAAATGCTTGATGTTTTACTGTCTGTTTGGTTTTTTTAAGTTGAAATGTCATTCTCGCTTGACACTTTCTTATTCAATCTGCCATCTTCTACTGCAATAGAGGACCAAAATGGAAATAAGCTCCAGTGCTTTTTTTGGTGTATTTTATGTATTTTATCTATCTACACTACACGTGTCCCCATTCCTAAACAGGTTGTATGAGTATTTGGTTGATCTGGCACTCATGTCAGCAGGTCAAAGTCACACCAGGAGGACTTTGATTTATTGACACAAAAGGATTTGAATTTATTCTGGCATCAACATATGCATAGCACACTTGTCCAAATGTTCACAAACGAAAAAAAAGCAAGAGAAGAAACAACAAAAGGCTGATGAAGAAAATAAAAGTTGTGACATGCAAATTTTATTATTGTACATTATATAAGTACGTTACACATCTTTCATCTTTCCAGTTCCTTTAAGGAAACATTTTTACAACTGTTTTTAAAAACTGAATTGGAAAAGGAAGTTTGAAATGGGATTCTCAGTGGAAAATCCAGCGAGCATGTTCCAAAAAATATGAAAAGGCTCTGAAGAAGGCTCTGTGCCAAAACGCATAAGTGTTTTTCTATTGTGATGTGAGCCAAATCAACAAGTGAAATGTTAGTATTTTGTCTTCCTCGACATGGAAATTTGAGATGTGCTAGATTTTCATGTTTTTTGGAACATGCTTTTAAACACTAATACATCCTCATGTCGTCTGGTAAGCTGTTCCAAACTTTGTCCCCGACACATTGTAATGATTTAGATCCAAAAGAGCCATCTGAATTTTTACTGAAACCTTTTGATAGAAAAATAATCTTAATTTAAAGGTTGCTAGCTCCTTTCAGAGCATGGTCTTCATCAGCAAATTGTACTGACTCAGAGGAGTTCAGAGGAGATGGTAAAACTGCCGGTATACTTCTTCAGACATGCTTGTCGGACGCTTCGGAAACCCCCCACACATTTTCCCAGGTCAGATTAGAGATGCTGTGCATTTCTGTAACTTTGTGACGAGCCGACATTCACACCCACTTCACTCAGTGATTAGCCAGCTGTGCTGAGGTGAGGAAGGAGCCGGGGTTTCAAAGTCTCTCTTTAGCTCTCTTTTTTCATTCTTCACAAAAATATTTCTGTCACTTTTCAGGTGAACAGCCAAGTACAACAGTATGAATACCTTCCCAGAGACTGTCTGCATATATGCGCCATTATCTGCATATGGAAACAATATCATGTCTCCCCCATTGCATGTGTTGCACCATTCGGAGCGACACATTGTACTTAAGAACCAGTTCTGACAATAAACTGACTTTAACCCCTGTCTCTGTTCATGGTGTTTAAAGTGTGATGTGGCGACTTCCTGCATCTTTCTCCTGTTCAATGACTTTGAACCTTTCCTAGGTTGGAAAAGGTTGGGGAATTATCATGGTCATTGTTAAATAAATGGAAAATCTATGGAGTCAGAATCAGATGCTTTGGACTAAACTCAGCTAAAACCTTTAATCATGCTTCTTCCTCATTCTCAGCAATAAGAAGAAGTCGTTTGAAGCAGTTGGAAACAGTGCTGTTGTTTTTGCGGAGAGGAGTCTTTCACATCACCACAAGTAGTAATAAGTCATTTTAAATATTCCCTCCATTTAAGACATCTAAAAATACTCTGCTTTAAATAATAAATTGTGTCTTATATGTTGTTTTCCCCCCAAAAAAGTTCAATTACTTAGTTAGAAATTCTTGAAATGACATCTACTGCTTTCCTCATTCTTCATTCTCAGTGCACTGGAGGCTTCAAGTTTCCACATTACACTTGTGTAAGCTGCATACTGGTTCTGATGTCACAAATCATGCTTGTACGTACACGCTTTAAACTAAGATTTAAGGTGAGCACAGAGAAATTTCCACTTTCAACAGATGAATGAGAGAACAGTCTTAGAGTTTCGGACAGTACGTCCATCATTCTGCACTGTGAAGCTCAAACATCCGTTTTTTGAGTGTAAATAAATGAACAAAGCTGCTGTTTTTTCTGAAAGGAACATATTCACAGTTGGACAATCCACCATGATACCTGCACACACATATCTATCATTTGACACATCCATACAAAGCTCTTTGTGACTGTGCGGTATAAAAGTGATGATGAATGGCATGTATGATAGCAACACGTTCAGCTCTCTGTCTAACCTTTCTCAAATACTCCTGACATTCTCCCTGCGGCGCTCCTTGTCTACCTCCCTCACAGGCATTGTGCTGAATTGGCTAGCCGTGGAAAAAACGGCTACTCGGTTGTCAAATGTTTCACTTGGATGAGTCTCGGAAAAGCCGAGCAGTCGGAGCTAATTGGTATTCAGGAAGACGCCGCGCTACCTGTTTCAAAGACTTTTCCTGTTTTGGGAGGATCATTGTGCCTCCAGGGAAAGTTTGAACGCTATTGCAGCTGATGAATAGCTAATAGCGTCTATTAGCTCCATTTAATTACCTCGTTGCGTTTATCACGAGGCTGGTTTATTTTCTTAACACACAGGAGCCGCAGAGGCTGCAGATAATTTTAAAGGCGCAGCACACAGGCGTATAAGAGATTTTAGAAGATTAATGTGCAAATGCCTTCAGAAGCAAGGGTTTAACATGGATATTCAACTCTGAGCTTGTAAAGATACAACCAAACTGATCTTGTCGGGCCTTTTTTTCTCTAAACAAAAATCAAAGTGAATGAGGGGACAAGGAGGGAACAGGGCAGCTGAAAGCGGGCCTGATAACTCCAGCTGTGCCGTATCAAACATTTGAAGCACAGCAGGAGGCTCCAAAAAAGAGGCTTTCTTCTCCCTGTCTTGTCTAAACCTCGTGCACCAATTAGCAAATTATTATAGTGGCTGAAATGTCTGCTGGCAGGATGACAATATTCTATGAAAAGTCGGAATATAATAGTTGACTGACAGCTCCACTCATCGTTCAGCTCCTACTTTTTTCCCTACCCTTCACTCTATTGTTTAGTGTACACAAATTAGTTTGAACGTCAGAGAGGCTCCACTTACAAGGAAAGTGCAAGAGGAAAGAACATATTTAATGAAAGACCATCTTCACTCTCGCTGCTTTCTAAACGCATCCCACTGAGTGAGTCGGAGCAGTGGGTTCACACAGTCACTTAGTCATCCAGTCAGTCAGTCAGTCAGTCAGTCATACAGATTGCTCGACACCTACAGGAATGATGAGCACATCCACGTACCGTATCAACAGCCCAGAACACACACCAGATGGAGGAAACTATTAATTTATCAAATATTTATAAGATGCAAATGTGAATAAAAAATGGTGCTGTCCCCGAACACCTGTTTCCCTACCGGCTTATCGAGTTCTTGTTTACCACCTGTCTTCATACTACACACTTTTCCCCCTCCTGTCTCTGTGCTTTCTGCCTTTACACTTTGTTGGCCCGCTACATGCTTATTTTCCAGTAAACATGCCTGTTAACTCTTTTGTCTTTCTGTTTTTCTGTATTCCTTTTTGTCAGCCACCTACTGTATTTACCTCCCTGCTCCTTGCTTCCTTTCTCTCTGCTTATTTCCTGTTCCTACCTCATATCAGAGGTTACAACCCACTTGGTTGTTAATATGTTAATGACCGCCTATGCATGCTGTTTGGCTGTCACTTGGTCTTGATTTTGTGTTGATGAATCACTGGAAAGCATTGACAACCTATTTTGGCATTTGGTATAAGTATTTTTGGTCATACTACTTATTAGGGATGTGCCCGAATACAAATACATTATTCGGCAAAGCACAAATAGTGGGTTTTATACAGGTATTTGTTTCATACAAATATTTTAAAAACTATTTGTTGGGGGTGTTCCCCAGAGATAAAGCTGAGCTACTGACACATGCGAAGTGCTCCCAAGGGACTCTCCATAACCTGTTGTTCCCCTTCTCCTTTCAACAAAGTTAGGCTGTAAAAAATAGGCAATAAATGAAAAATGCAATAATCACCTTTGAAGTTCCTCCCTACATGTTACATGGTGTGGTGTCTCTGTGTTATGGGTGCATAGGTAGAGGTCTGTCTACAAAGAGGTGATGAGTAAAGTTTTAGCTCAGTAATCAGCACAGTCATCTATGATCTGGGAGACTCCAGTTCAAAACCCAGTGTGAGGACCTCCTTCGTAAGGTAGTTTATTCATGAGTTCTTATTATAACACTTTAATTTTCTAAAATTAAAAGTGTAATAAAAACAAAAACAGGATTTTTAAGCTTATTTCCACTTTTATTCGAATACAAATACAGATACAAATAGTTTTGACACCTAAACAAATACAGATACAAATACTAGGATCTCTGCACATCCCTAACTCTTAGTATCAATATTTTTGCAACTTGCCAAATATGTTAACACTTTCTGTTGAGTGAAAATGTAATTCAGCCAGCATTACGTTTCTAGCAAAACATATTTGCTTTTGCAGTATAGTTGTATATGAACGTTATTTCTAGGAGACAGGGTTGACTGGATGGCTGAGACTGAGATATATTGGAAGTGAACATTTTGCAGAAACAATATGAGAGCTCAGTGTGATGCATATGCTAACAAAACATATTTTTCAAATGCAAAAAAACAAAAAAAAAAAAACAGGTGCATTTGAATATAATTCATATGTAAACGGATGACCATTCTTACTGTCTAGCTTCCTGCCTTGTTCAAGTACTGTATCATATAAGCCCTGTGCTGAGGATTTCCTTGAAGCAGGAACTCATACAGTACAGCAGATAAAAGAAAGCCTGCTGTATCATCCAGAGGGGATCTGCGTCAGAGGTGGGGATACGCTCCACAGATTCACGACAGAGGGGCACACAGAAAGAGCAAGAGTTCATTGTTCATGTCTTTAAAGGGTTATCACTGCTGCCAAGAGCTGACAGGAGGCCACAAAGCTGGTTCCAGTTTCTTTTTTTTATTTTTTGAAAAGAACTAAAAGACCGGCATGAAAGCCTTTTGAATGGTGCCAGCAGAGGTCTGTTAGTGATCAATAGTGTTTACTGAAAGATCACAGACCTTTTCCCTTAATAATCTGTTTGCTTTTGACAGGAGGAATCAACATCAAAATTTTTTTTTGATTTTCACTTGCCTTTTATTTAATGTTTTATAATTACAGATGAAAACATCGAAGTCCACAAATTTGAAAACTATTCAGGTTTTATCCACTAAATATTAAAAAAGTGAATTAGTGTCCTTCGGTGTGTAAAAAGTCTCCAAAATGGCAAAATGTGCTTCCCAGTTAAGACAACAGTAGGTACAGTATGTGGATAGTATTTCTAACATAAAGTATATTGTATATGCAGACTTTTAATATGAGATGACACTTTTGGGGAATGTTTTTAACTTTGTATCTCATAATTTTATAATTATAGAAAGCTGCATGCCAATAGTAGTTGTTCAGTTTTTTCAACCTACCTCTTTTTTGTATTGAGACAAATAATACAACATATAACATATATGGTACATACATATATACATGCACACTCATGTATTTGGGGGTTACATAATATGGCCAAACCACCCACTGGCCACCAATCTAGACATGAGACTGACATGTCATGACCAAAAGAACCAATCTGATTCCCCCAAACAAATACCATCACATGTAAACATATACTATACATGCACACATCCACACAAATAATGTAATACATAATAATGCTTACACACACACACACAGACAAACACAAATAGAGTTGTTTTAAATCAGAATATGTACAGAAGTAGGTGAACAAGTAAACAAAATGTTCTTGTGTTATACTTGTTCATGGTGGTGATTTATTTCATCTGTTACAGAACATGTGATGCCTCAATAAATGTTTCATCATCATATTTAAATAGCACTTTTGAACACAAGTTATAAAAGTTAAGAATGAAATGTTTATTCTTGACCTTGGAAATAGTGAATTGCCCAAAAAAATCCCAAATCAAAGTTCACTTCCTAGCATTTTCCAGAGCTTACAACCATATCACACTGTCTTCATCATGTGAGATGTTATAATTTCTTGTTCATGTTGGCTTAGAAGTTAAGCATAAAAGCATAAAAATTCATTATTTTTTAGTGTACATACATATACATACATGCACAGCAGAGGCCCCTATGTTAATTATACGTCCACAGTGTCTGCATATACGGTACAAAACACTATATTACAAATGATTCCCAACACATACTCAGCTACAGTTATGTGTGCATGTAGACCCTGTACATACTAGTGAAAGAAGTGAAAGAGAAAGTAAGTTAAAAAGAAAATACATAAACAAACAGTATGTCTGCAGATCAAAAACATCCAAACTTCATTCTTGTCCTTGAAAGTTTGAAAAAACAAGTCCGACTGTACGATGAAAGCCCTGGAAAAACTTTGAGAAACGCTGGTGATTTTGGATTCTTTTGTCAAGTTTCAAAGTGCTTAACAAAAAAAAACTGAGACAGTACATGGATCAGTGTAAGATAATATATAAGATAAAGATATACAGTAGATGTAAAATAATTAGAGACAACATTCAGGACTTTCAGGGTTTTTAGCTCTTGGGGGGAAAGAAATGTGCTTTTGGCTTCTTCATGTTGTTTCCTCTTGTCGTCTGGATTTTGGCTCCAGAATTAAACTTTTTTTTTTTTTTACAGAAGTTGATGACAAATGCAGACTGGCCAAGTTGTCCCTGCTGAGGATGTTTGGCAATGCCTCCTGGAGAGTGTTTCTGATACGGTCTGTAGCATCTCTACTGCAAGTTTGTCTTCCACATCTCAAGCAACAGGGAAATGACCCTAAAATTGTGTGCCACAGAACATCTGTGCATGCGTAAAAAAAACATTAACAACAAAGGAGAAAGAGAGATGACGGGCAACCTTTAGCTTCAGCTTTGTTTTTTTGCTCACTAGCTCAGCATTCGCTTCTTCCCGGAGAGACTGATGCTGCTGCTAATGGGCGCCGGGATAGTAAAAGGCTTTTCAGATTAGTGCTCCAAAAGCAGCTTTAGGATTCTTCTCCGTCCCAGCTGTGGGATCTTCCCTTGTTGGGGAATTTGGCTCTATGGAACATTTGGTTATTCCCTGGAAGACAAAAGAAAACTAAAGTTTGAAGACAATTTTGGAGTCTAAACTCTATTGTTTGTGAAGTAATGTGTGTGGTAGTATAAAAAAAAGTGCGCTTAGTGTGTTGTGGTGTGCATTTCCATATGAGACAGTGTGTGTGCACGTCTGTCTGCGTGTGAGTTATTGGTTTAATTTTCCCCTTTATGTGACTGTAAATGAATGCGATTTGAATAAAGCTACAGAGACCCATAAAAGTGCCTGTGTTGAGATATTGGATCTAGTTAAGTTCCCTCTCATATTCAAAGCGGAGCGAGCTGATGGGCAGCGACAGAGATAAGGAAAGCTGGAAAGAAAAAATTCTTCCACTCCTCTCCATCAGTTATGAGGTCTGATTTAGACTAATTTAGTTTTTGGGGGGCCTTTTTTTGTGACATTACACTGAAAACTGACCTGAAAGATAAGAAAAAGAAACACTGAGACGTCAAACTTGTAAAGTCAAAGCATAAGGTGGGTGGAGACACAGTTAAATACACTCATCCACACTTCAACTGCAGCCAGCAAATGTATTCCTACAATATTACTCATTTTATTTCTTTTTTTCCAGACTACCATGAAAGAAAAACTCATTCAAAAATATCAATTCCAATATATCAATTTAGGAAAGACTTTCATTCATGAGCCAATATTTCTCAAACACAGGTGATTATAAAACCAGAAATTGAACCAATTTGTAAGGAAATGTCTTAAAATGAAATATTCTGAGCTGTTATCATGTTAGCATTAATTGTTAATTTATTCAAATAACCCGTTTTTGGTTATAACTGTTCAAATGCTGATGACAGACAAACAAAAAGGCAACAGGTTTACAGCTCATACTGTATAAAACCGTGAAGTGTTGTCTTGTTAAGGTTGGAATAATGCACCACCATTGTCTGCAGGGATCATACTGGTCTGTAGGGATCAGCATTATGCACGCCTGCAACAATCATTACATTTTAATTGCATGAGGGAAATGATAATAAGGTCACAAGACTTCCTGTATAGAAACGAGGACAGCGGTGTTTACATCAAGATCAGCATTAACATTTTTGCAACATGCAACAATTTGCATGTTCTAGCATATATTAACATTAATAAATAACATTTGCTGTGCACTTTTTTTTTTTTTTTACCAACATGAATCCCATGTTCCAGTCACAGAGGTGGTATACTAAAATAAAAAATAAAAAAAATCTGAAAACTCTGGGGTGTGAGTGGAAGCATGAGGAATTCAGGAAAAGAACAAAAAGTTGCTAAAATCCCAAAGCTGTCTCAAAAATCCCAGTCACACCAGCACCTATACCATTTAAAACAGCACAGTTCAACTTTGATAAACCCAGACATGCTCATTTTGCACTGAGCTCGGCTGTGTCAGGGATGCCAAGTCTCATGCAACTAACACTTTTCACGCCACATGTCCATTTTCTCACGCAGTGAAAAACAAACTCATAACTGATAACGTTGTGGTGTGAAAAGAGGACACTGACTTAAGTGTGGTTAAGTCAGTGTAGAAATGCAGGAAAAGAAAAAGTCTTATGAAGAAGGTTTTGGTTTATAAGACCACAGAGAAGTCGAGTGGGTCAACTGACCACGAATAATGTTCATTTTATTATGAACAAAAATAAGTCCTGGGACGCCAGAGGAGAGTAAACGGCACAGGTTAGAGAAAACAGAAAGAAGCATGAAGAGCTTTTTTGACAGCACACAGGTTGGTAAACTAGATGTAGAGCAGGAGGAATCTGAGGAATCTTCCAAGAATAACAGGCAGTTTTCCTCACTACATATAATGAGTTACATTAGTTACAAAGAGTGTTGGGCAAGTTGCTTGAAAATTGTAATTTCACTCAAAAAAAAACAAAATCCCTCTGAACATAATCCAGGCAGCAATTATATGTTTGGCAACACACAACACATGTGGTAAAAATAATGTTGTAATATATAAAGTTCTAGGAGACGGTTGCTGATGAAGTTCTTCTGCCCCTTAATGGCGAAAACCCCCCCGAACAATTAGTGCATCTTTAATAAGTAATTTAACACTAATTTAAAATGCTGCTTTTTTGCTGACCTGATACTATAGAACACAGTTTTTAGAAGAAACTCATTAAAAACGCTTTCTTATTAAGGAATCTTATCCTGACTGATCAGATATAGGAATCCTTATGATTTTAAAATGTCAACATTTCATTACATACGATTAGTTTTCAAGCACTCGTCTTTTTCTTTATTCTCTCTCTCAACAATTTCATGAAATGCCTCTTGGATCATCAGCTATTTTTACCTTCTTGCCCTCTAACTTTTTCTCTTCCATATTGCAGAGCAGCGGCATTAACATATGAGTCAGAGCACCAGAGGGCGACACATGCTCCAACGTTTAGTCTCTGTGCAAAATGTGCAGAGTGGGGAAAGAGGGGCCGACTTACACGTCAGGTGTTATTTACCTCAAAACCTGCTTTGCGTGAGTGTGAGCATGGAGTGTGTGTAAATGTTCAACACCATGGAACTTAAGCAGATGCTTCACTAAACACGTCAGAGAGAGAGAGAGAGAGCAGCTCCTTCCTTCATTATTTTTTAAATGTCACTGTTGTCTTTGTATTTCTTTATACTCAACCCTGTTCACCGCAAATGCCACAATCAGCCCTGTTTTCTATTATTCGTCCTTCCATTGTTTTTTCAATCCAAAGCACCAATCAATAGCTAAATAGAAAAAAAATCAGACAGGGAAAGTAAATAAGAGCCTCTGTCCCTGAGCAGGTATTGTTAAGGTGCCTTTAGCTGAGGCACTCAAGCCCTAATTTTTCCACTAAGCTGACAGAACTGTGGATGAACTGAGCAGCTCGCAGCTGTTTAACCATGTGAATGATGTGTGGTGTCGCTTCTCTGTGCTCCAATACAAATACGTTATTCGGCAAAGCACAAATAGTGGTTTTTTTTTTTTTGTTTTTTTTTTTAACGAATATTTGTTTCATACAAATATTTTAAAAATGATTTGTTTTTGGGAAGAAAAAACAACAACATGTCGAATACCAGCACGCAGGTCAGTTATAGTCGCTATCTCAGTGTCTCTCCTCTGCTCCGCTGTTACGTCTATCAGCAGGTCTCAATGAGGGGAGTCACATCCACCTGCTACATGACGCACATTTCTTAATTTGGACATCACTTTAATTTTCATCTTTAATTTTCTAAAATGATAAAGGTAATAAAAACAAAAACAGGATTTTTAAGCCTTTTTCCACTTTTATTCGAATACAAATACAAATACAAATAATTTTGCTGCCTCAACAAATACAGACATAAATACAAATACTGGGCCCTCTGCACATCCCTAGACTGTATACTGTACATGTTGACACAGTTTAAATTTGTATGTCAGAACAGCAGCTGTTTTTACTTCAACTGTGCAGTTTTTATTGCATTATAGAGATTTTCAGATGCATTTTTTTTAATGTCTATCAAAAACAAACTGTATGTCATGTCACAGTCAATAAATCTGTTAATCTTTTTTCTTTTAATTTAAAGATTAGTTATCCTAGAAAATGTCAAAAACAAGTGCCCATCTGAATTTCCCTGGTTGAAATCTCTTAAATGCCTTTACTGAATTAGGTTTAGAATAAAAAAAAAACAGAGAAAAACAGCATTTTCTTGCCTTTGAAACCAATTAATAGCAAAAATGAATAGGCACATAACAAAAAAGCTAATTTTAATCTCGAGAGATTCATCCACTTGTATTCGAATACAAATACAAATAATTTTGCTGCCTTAACAAATACAGATACAAATACAAATACTGGACCCTCTTCACACCCCTAGTAGAAATGGTAACACATAAAAAAAACCATAACCACTGAAAAAATAATATCATTAAACTTCTGACAGCTGCACTTAAAAAGTGTATTTCTTCATTTTTGGACATACAATGACTTCTGTGCATTTAGCTTCGATGCACATATTCAAAAGTCTCCTGTTACTGAAGTCGGTGTGAGCTTTTCACAGTGATCTGTTTGTATAGTGGAGGGCATGTTGTGAAGCAGTTATTAGAACCTCTGCAGGGGAAATGTGTCGACTGAGTGAATCAGCGGCATGTGTGATCAAGCACAGATGATTGCACCACCTGAAGCTTTGTAACTAATTGATTTATTGTTTGTCTGCAAGCAGCAGCAGTTGGTATCAAGCATGAGGTGCACACAGCCAAATCCTGTCATGGAGATATGTGACCCCCCTCACTTTGGTGGTTTTCTTTGGTTGTTGGTGTTAAATGCAGGTATAACTAGTCAGCTATATTATGTACTATAATGAAAATATGTGCCAGAACACTAATTATTCATGAGAAAATAGTAAAGTAATGCTACATGCCCTAACTAGTGTTATTCTCCACACCAGAATCCTGACCCACATCCCATTTTTCATTGACACACTTTTAAAAATATTCTGCTATAACTGTGACATAGAAAAACACAAGAGAAGTACAGCAATTCTTGCCCTTTATTAACTTTATTTTGAGTGCTATCTGCTCTCTTTTCGATTAAGAAGCTGCTTTATTTTATGCAGCAATTGCCTTTGATAGTATAAAAGTATTGGCACTCATATTCATCCATCCATCCATCCGTTATCTATACCCACGTATCCTGTGTTGGTGGCTGGAGCCTGTCAGCTGGAATACACTCTGGACAGATCACCAGATTTATAGACGGATGACCATTTAGACTCATTAAAACACCTAAAGCCAATCTAGAGTTGTCAATTCACCTAATCTGCACATCTGTGGACTGTGGGAGACAGCCAGACCACCTTTAACAGGGTTTTATACTGTGTTTTATACAGTTTTTCTGTGTATGAAAAGAAACCAGAAAAACTCATCTACTGATCCGGACCACAGCAAACCAATTATAGGTTTGAAAACGCTCTTATTTATTTTAACCTTAAAGTCCCCCCTGCACTCAAAAATGTGTTTTTCTTTTTGTTCCTACAGTTGATGTTTGAGCTTCACTGTACAGAATGATGTATGTGCAGTTTGTTTTCACATTCATCTGCTGAAGATGGAAAGTTTCTCTGTGCTCACTGAAAATCTGATTTTAAAGCTAGAGTGCATTCTGGCAGAAAGAGTAATTAGAAAAACACTGTCAACACGTGCTCATGTCATAGGGTCCGCCGTAGCCTACTCCGTCGCCTCTGTTGCGGCTGTAAAACAGTGGAAAAATTGTTTTGAGCATCACACAACCACCGCAAAATGATCCATTAACAAGTCTAGAAGAGGCACATGAGACAATTATTTTTATACCCGTTCAAGTTAGCAGCGAGCTAACTGGAAGTTAACCACTCAGGCGCATGCTCTGCCTATAGAGCATGCACCACCGACACCAGATTTAAAAACTCGGTTTACTGTGAAATACCAAGAGATTTACCTGGAGCTGATAGGCTGATATTCACTCATATGTACAAGTTCTGTACTGCAGGTTCAAGGGGTGGGCCTATGACTGATTTGATTTATTGAACAGGACAGTGTGCAGTATTAAGCATAAATGATGCACTGCACCAGAGTTAGCTTGAAGCTAATTTGCATCTGTACAATCGAAACATACAACAGCACAACAACAAACAGTACAAAGCACAAAAAAACCCCCACAAAACAGCAACAAAAAACACAAAGAACACACCATACAAAATACAAAGCTACACACAACATCACATCACAAACACTCACGATATCAATTAAAAATTAATAATGTAAACTAGGCTCAGTGGTCACACAGCTGATTCGTCTTTAGTTGATTTTTTTAATTTGGCCTTGATTTGTGACATCACAACTAATTTGGTAGCCAATCATGGTCCAGTATGCAACATATATAAGTGTGACGTGGAAACTTGAAGCCTCCAGAGCTCGTACACTGAGAATTGACTTTTCAGTGAAGACATCTGGTGTCCAACATTTAAACTTCTGAAATGAAATATATTTGCATATTTATAGATTCTGGATTTTCTAATGAGAGAGGAGGAGATGTAATTTTAAGGGTTTTAACAAGATATTTGAACTTTTTTGTGGGAAAAACCATATCAAACACAAATCATCATTGAAAGAAGAGTATTTTATATAAATCCTAAAACATGTCTGGGTGGGATCTTTGAATCTGATCTTTGAATTGTAAATAATTTAATTAGGTGCACAGATATTGTAACAACTTTGCCATCTGACATAATCAAGGCTTTTACAGAATTGTGCAATATCAGTCTTCTTGTCTGCTGATACAGAAAGGCAACCAGCTGGCCAGTTCAGCTTAGGTTGTTTTGGTTAACAGATATTCTACATCTAAGTGTCTGTTTCAATACAATTTGATACACTTTTGATTTGCACAAATGGTGCATTGTGTTTTTTTGATTACAAATGTGCCCCCTGCTGAGAAACAAGGGGCCCAACAAAGGGATTTGAAAATAAAAGTGCAATTGATCAGAAAAACTGTCCCAGAAACTTTGTTTTAACATAATCTTTTTATGGCTTCACAGCTTTATTTTATAGAGAAACACTGAGATGAGCATAAGAGGTTGGATGACATGAAACATAAATCATGGGATGCTGTCAGAGTCATTTACTACTTTATGGCACTGCAAGCTTCTTGTGGCACAATGTTATTATCTCATGGGACAGCTTTGTGAAAGAGTCTTTCCCTTGTGCATTTATTTAGCATGAAACTGAGTGTTAACAATTCAAAATTATTATTTTTCCTCTTGAGACTGAAGTGCTGTGACAGGAGCAATTTGGATTTTTTTTCTAAGGCAATACTAATACAGTTGGGAGGTGTTTTAATTTCAGATTTATGCCAAAAAACTGACAAATTGTTTCAAATTGTAAGCTTTCAACATTCAACAACTCATTATGCAGAATTAACACGATGAAACGGAGAGAGGACATCATTTGCATTTGGTCTCTGGCCAAATATGGTGACTGACAATTTTTCTAGAGAGAGTGGGACTCGGGCACAACTGAAAATGTCTCAGCACCTACATGCTCTGACCGAGTCTGTGCCTGATTCATGAAAGGCAGGGTTCAGCTGTTGGTACTGTATCAAGAAATGAGACTCGATCATCTGTTAGCACTTTCAAAGCCACAGATGAAACTTAAAAAAGGCCTCAAAAAACACTAATCAGTATCACTTTGGATCATCAGTTATGTGTGGCTCTAATGACACTTCTAGATAAATAGTATGTTTCTCCAAATCAATAATCAAGTCAATAATTAAGAGTGAACTGTTCACAGCTTTAAGGTTATTGCTGTTACGTGATGGTTCATTCTCTTCAGAGCTGCTCGTTTTATGCATCATTTAGTTTTGTACAGTTCAACTCACTGACCACTCCTCTTCAAACCTTTACCAGTCACATGTTTGGATGGCGGATATTCAGCTGTATCAGTTTAAAATTTGAATTTCAGTTCATTGAAAAGTGTAAAAGTAATCTGTAAAGATTAGAAAGATTTATTTACTAAAGATTTTCTGCATTTTCTTAGATGATAACTAGTCAGACAATGTTTGTTCATTTACTTTTGGGCTCGAAAAATGACAGAAAAGTGAGCTTTCTTTTATCTGCTGTACTGTATGAGTTCCTGCTTCAAGGAAATCCTCAGCACAGGGCTTATATGATACAGTACTTGAACAAGGCAGGAAGCTAGACAGTAAGAATGGTCAACCATTTACATATGAATTATATTCAAATGCACCTGTTTTTTTGGGGGGGGGTTTTTGCATTTGAAAGAATATGTTTTGTTAGCATATGCATCACACTGAGCTCTCGTATTGTTTCTGCAAAATGTTCACTTCCAATATATCTCAGTCTCAGCCATCCAGTCAACCCTGTCTCCTAGAAATAACGTTCATATACAACTATACTGCAATAGCAAATATGTCTTGCTAGAAACGTAATGCTGGCTGAATTATTTTTTCATATTTGGCAAGTTGCAAAAATATTGATACTAAGCGTTAGGGATGTGCAGAGATCCCAGTTGTATTTGTATCTGTATTTGTTGAGGCGGCAAAATTATTTGTATCTGTATTTGTATTCGAATAAAAGTGGAAAGAGGCTTAAAAATCCTGTTTTTGTTTTTATTACACTTTTAATTTCAGAAAATTAAAGTGTTACAATAAGTGTTCATGAATAAACTATCTTACAAAGGAGGTCCTCACACTGGGTCTTGAACTGGAGTCTCCCAGATCATAGGCGACTGCGCTAACTACTAAGTAAACTAAAGTTTACTTATCGCCTCATTGCAGACAGACCTCTACCTATTTATACACCCATAATACAGAGACAGCACACCATGTAACATGTAGGGAGGAACTTCAAAGGCGACTATTGCTTTGCACTTTTCATTTATTGCCTATTTTTTACAACCTAACTTCATTGAAAGGAGAAGTGGAACAACAGATTATGGAAGCACTTTGCATGTGTCAGTAGCTCAGCTTTATCTCTAGGGAACAAAACCCAACAAATAATTTTTAAAATATTTGCATGAAACAAATATGCGTATAAAACCCACTATTTATACTTTGCGGAATAATGTATTAGTATTCGGGCACATCCCTAATAATTATACAGGACATAATGGGAATTTATAGAAAATAGCCACTGATTCAATGTCAGTCGACTACATCAGAGCACATCTTGTGTTTGCTTCATGCTCTAGAAGAAACCAGTGTTTATTTTCCTGCATTACTGTAGTCATGGTAGCAGTTTACATTCTTGGGCGACAGATCACTTTTGTTTAAAGAGGAAAAGGTTATTTAACAGACTCTCATCTTATGATATTAAATCACAACCTTTATGTTGAGTTGACAGTATTACTTATCTGTCATTTAATACCATATAGACCTTCCACTGTGCGGGCAGGAGAGTGCATGAGTGCAGTTCTGAAACAGTTTATCGAGTTCTCCAAACATTATTACAAGCACTGTAACAAAGAAGATACACTTACCTGTGTGCTACAGTATACTGCTTTGCAAAGATGTGCAATATGCACTCTATGCCTATTTAAATCATTAGTGCTAGTAAATACCTCGCTCAAGTTACATACAGCAGTTTAAAGAGTTGTAGCCAATTACTTTGCCTCTTGGTCTCCTGTCATGATTAACTTAAAATGCACACCTCATACGTTTTCAGTGTAGTCATAGCAGGGAGTCAGACTGTTAGCTAAAAATAAAAACAGTTCAAACTGAGAAACGAATGAAAAAAAAATCTATTTATCTGGAAATAAATGGCATCAAGTCCTGTCATTGAATCATGTTGCAGATCCTGTGGTTTGTCTGCAGTTGGCCCTCAAGTAGACCATCTGTCCAGACAGACAGACAGCTGGCCAGATGGCCTAACATATTTACTGGCCCCGGGGCCCCAGACAGACAGAGAGGAAAACTGGAGGCTTTCCACATCAGCCTCCTGCAAAATAAACACACACACACAAACAGAGTCTATGCCACAGATGTGCACACAAAAAAAACACACAGAATGGAATGTAACTCTCTGACCATGAAGTTATTACTAACTTAAAAAAGAAACGGTTGAACAGGAGAATCTTAAGAAAAACCACAGCTGGAACTGTGTGTGTGTACGTGTTATGCAAGTCTGCAGATGAAAAGAAATTGTGAAGGTTTTTTCAATTAGTATTTTTAATATATTCAAATGGTTTAATATCACTACAGATGACAACAACCGGACAATATTTGTTACGTGCAAAGAAACTGCAATTTATGTTTTGTTTTTTCAAAGATCGGTGTCCTATCTTGGGTTAATGTCACCGAGCAAGCTGTCGTTTCTCAATATCAGTCCAAAACAATCCACATGTTCAGTTGCTCTAGGTTTCGTTTCCGACTTCCCCTGGATCCCTTGTGACTTGCTGGTTGCCTGATAAGTTTTTACAATGCAAGATCACAAAGTTATTACTTGCACCTTGCACTCTTTCACAAAAAAAAATGTTACCAACCGTCGCTTCCACACGGCGCCCGAACGCTGCAAGACACATATTTCCATTTTTGAAAGAGTTTAAAAGCATTTCTCCTGAGACGACACGGCTCTGTGTGAACCTGTGCTTACCCCTTAATTAAAGTAAGTTTAACAAAAGTATAACTTGATGACGAGGTGTAGTGCAGACAACATGACTTTCACCCCCTCATTCGCTTGTCCCAGACACATTTTTAAGATGTGAGACAAACCCCTTGAGTTAGGAATCCTAGTTTGAATGATTCAGATACACCTCTTGACCTAGTCATGAGTATCCCAGACAGTTTTCAGTTTGATTTCATAGTAGTCAAAACAAGCTTTAGCACGATGGAGATGAGCAGAATCCACACACACATACTGATTTCTCACATGTTTCACAAAATTGATAAAACACAAGATTTATGAGATTTCTTGGGGTCTGTGCTAGCTTTAAATTGACCATTAAATTGGCCAGTGATGTCCTGGGAGTTAAGAGAAACACTTTCACAATGGTATGGTCTAAAAAATGGTCTGAGTAAATCTAGTAAAAATACCAATGTGGTCTTTTAAGACATAAAATTCTGCTAAATGTATTATTGAGACAACAATGCTCATGTGGGAAGGTTAATCTCCTGTCAGCTGCAGAGCAAGAAGAATAGACTTCTTTTATAACGTTGAAATATGTGACACAAAAATACAAATTCATGTATCAAGCCTTACTATCCTACAGTTCTGTGTTCAACCTGGCCTTTTCTCAGTTGTCGGACTTGTGCTCAGTCTGCTCCTGATTCTTTTACAGCTTCTGAGCTCCAGTTCTACTTATCTCCCAAGTCATTTTCCTTTCAGTGATTTTGTAATCAGCTCCTCATCACGACTGTCTCCAGCCTGCTCTTAATAGGTTTCCCTGTGGCTAATATCAGCTCCTTGTCTCTGTACGCCATTAGCCTAGCATGACCCCTATCTACAGCCTCTGCCTCTGTCTCCCTCTCGGCCCATCCAAAGCTCTAGACATCACAGCAGCAGAGAGGTGATGGAAACTTTCACTTCTTGTCCTTATTCAATTTGATATTAGCTTTTATGGCTCCTTGGAGGCTCACACACAGCTAATGCAGGGAATAGTGACTGAACCAGGAAACATTAGGTTGTTTTACTGTGTTTCGTTGAGTTTTGCACACATGATGTGGATCATAGTACAAGCTTAACAGAGGATGCAGAACCCATACATATTTGGATCTCGACAGCCCAGTGTTGAAGAGGTTGCATGACAAGACGGACAATGAGGAACCTTCATTACCCTTCACCTTCATTAAAAAGCAGTGACCCCTAAATAAGATGTTTACAGTAATACCAGTTTTATGTTAGGTGCTGTGTACCTTTTAGGCCACAAGAGTGCAGGACGTGAATGGAAGATCAATTTCTGTTTCATTATCCTTTCAAAATATTCAGCTGTAGGTTACAGCAGATGACTTACACACTGTGATAACTGTGTTGAATCCAGTAATGCTTTATTTTACAGGAAATTTTCTATACAATTTGCAGGTATTTAACAGTTAATTTCTAGGACATTTTACACAAAGCGTGGTGCAATTTGGTACAAATTATAAGAGAAAACAGAAAAAAGTGATAAGTTGGTTTCATTATATTTGAGTTCATGGTTGTTGATTTGCAAAAATTCTTTATAAGTTAGACTCTTAACAGTTCTTTAACTGACAAAAAATACATAGTTTGTATTAATATCGGCATATTACATTCTTTCTTAACCATTTCTAAGGATGAGCAGTTACACCCATCGACTGTTTGTAAAGATGGACGTCTGGACAGCTCAAAACATCTCAATCACCCCCTGGTGGCTGGCTGCAGTATAGGTCACTAGTCCCGCCCCCTCCATGTTAGTGGATGGCACATAAAAAAATCAAAGTACACATCAAATAATTTTTTCCCAAAGATGGTTTCTGTCATTTTTAGGTAGTTATTATCATGCTGATGTTTGTCCAAGTGCTTGTTTTTCAGAAAAGTTTGTTTTCAATCAGTCATTTGATAATATAAAAAGGGGGTCTGACGTCATGATTGACAGCTGTGACAGCCGCTCTCAAACATCCATCAGGTGGCAGAATGGCTGAGGGGGCGTGTCCCGCCGCCCGACTCTACTGCGCAGACTCCAAATGACATCACACAGGCAAGATGGCAGCTCATGGAAGGGAGATAGTTTGGCTTCACTTTTGCATAACTATAGGAAGTGGAGACACTTCGTCCATATTTATATACAGTCAATGGTTACTCTGCATCTACTTTTAGTAAATTATTGAAAAAAAAGTCCTGAAAATCTGTAGGGAAGTAAGGACTCTGTAAAATAAAGTGTTACTGAAAATGTTGATAGCATTTTTAAGAAAAAACCTAACATGATAATATATCATTTGACAAAAGTATTTTCTGTCTCTTGAAGAATCGTTAAGAGTCTAATTCATTAAGATTTTTTGTCGCATATGAAACTACAATTCAGGCACCTTTTTTTCCAATGTTTTAAAATAATGTGCACCAAATTGCACCATCCTTTCTGTAAAATGTCCTTACAATTAACCATTAAATAGCTGCCTGCCAATTACAAATTAGTGTAAAATTAAAGGACCATACGTTTTGTATCATGACAGAAGCTGATCATCTCCAATTCATTTTTTTTTATATCAACACAATTATTGACACTAACACACACTACAAGAAGTCTATCACCTAAACAAGCCTCGCCAAACTTTCAGCACAGCCGGGAGTGTGATCCACAGACTAACAAGCACCGAGTCTACTGGCTGACTCCGCTACATCAACGATTCTGGCAAGCACTGAAGCCCACAGGTGGTCTCTTCAGTATTCGTCGACAAACCCAATCTTAGCTTTCCCCGCTCTTTTACATCATTCGATGATTGCCCCCCTGTCAGTGTCTCTTCCAGGACCTCAGCATACTGAAATTCAAGGTAAACAAATAAATACAATGAAATGTTTTGCTTGGGGTAGGTTGCAACATTTTCTTTACATGTTGTTACAACTAACCCAGACTCTTGTAGCCATGAACTAGCTTACCTTTCAGCTAACAACTAAAACATTAGCACTTGCATGAAAGATATCTACACAGACACATAATTAACATGATTTAAGTTTGATGAGTTTATCTACAAAGCAGGCAATGCTATCACAAAAATGAACAAACTAAAAAAAATTACTTTACCTCAAAATGATTTTTTTCTTTCTAAAATGGACTGTGTCTGCCACAGGGTGCTACTTCCTCACATGTGGAACAAGCACTAAATTGAGCATGTGTAGAGTGAATCAGGTGATTTGTAACTTGTTCCTGATTGGAGACATTGTGAAAGTGTTAAAACTAACCCATGTCACAACCATCCCCGGTCTCCCCTACTGTCGGTGGGGGAGAGTGAGAGCTTTAATCAGTGTCAAACTCAGAGTCCGAGGCTGTGGTTACTTCCTGGAAGCGATGCAGACCCATTACATACAACACAACAAAAAGTATCCGCAGGGAAGATTTGTTCATTCACTTTTTTTTTTTTTTTTTTTTGCCAGTGCTTCAGAGGACAGTAGTTACACTGCATACTGCTCTGATGTGAATATAATTATGCGACTTTGTTGTTTACAAGTTTATGAGAATTCTCTGGTCTCTTTGCAAAACACTTTGGTGGTTAAATACATTTCCCAAAACCTCATTTAGTTATTCAGTGCTTAAAAACTCTATCTCTAACTACTTCAGCTGCTCCCCATCAGCACTATTATAGTAATTACCACCAGCATATTTACACGATGCTATTGTTACATCATTTCACTCCTGGGGATCAAGTATATTTGTCTACACACTGTAATCTGGATCATGTGTTGGCACATATCAAAATCTTATCCTGGTTAGAAGCTTTTATCTTTTAGAAACAAGGTCTCTGAAGATAGAACACCTTGTTTAGGTTTCTGATGGCTGCCTGTTATCTGCACAGCTGTATTTCTGCCTGTCTGATTAATTACTAACCTGAGTCAAACATTAATGAAATCATTTTGGCTTCAAGGGTAGCCTGATGCCTGTTGATGTGGAGAACACGTTGCTTGTTTCATTACTGGTGATAAGATTGAGCAGCAGGAGTCAGATGACTAGATGAGCCTTTTCAATTTGCAGATTGTAAAGCCAACATCTGGATATGGATACATACATACATGTATACAGATGTATATACGGTTGAGACTAACCAGATTTCACTGTATTTTCCATTTAAGCATTGCATTTGGTCAAAGCAGAGATAGTGTACACATAAACATGCTTGACGTTAAAGTGTTCATTAAAAAATCATTTAAAAATGCAGCTGTGTTTGATTTTTACTTCCTAAATTCCCGTTCAGTCGTATGAAGTCTGTAAAACCATTTATTTGCTTGAAACGTGTCTTCCCAGCTGCATCATTACATCTTTGTTCCTTTTGGTGCTGTAATCCTGAACTCTTCAATAATTAATGACAAGCTATTCTTCAAACTGCTGCTCCGGAGCTGTGGTTTCACAATCACACGACTTTATTACAAACGTGTCAAAACCGCCGATTAAAGGAACACTAACACCGCTAACGACGGTTATTACAACAAATGTTACGATTTTTAGTCAAATACGTTTTGAGAATTGAACCTCTGAGTTGATATCTCCTGAAGGTTAGACAAATCCTTTTGTTTTTCAGAGGGAATTTTTGCCCCATTCCTCTGTAATGAAAGATCTCAGTCTTTTTTGCTCAGGAGCCCCCCCCCCCGACACCCCTGGGCCTGAGCTGGCAGAGACAATTGGTAATCTGTTCGTGATTGTTCCACATGCAATATTTAGTCACAACCCATTCTCATTCCCAGGTTGTCAAATAAGCGCCGCTTTGTCACGACGCTCAGCATCTGATACTGACGTAGACGGCACCCTTTAGCGTCTGTATGTATGACATGCACCATCTCTGTCATTATGAGACACATTTTCCAACTGTTATAAATCACTGTTAAAAAATAATGATATTTTATGACAAGGCTGTGGTTAAGGTCTGGTTAGGTTTAGGGAAAGATCATGGTTTGTGTTAAAATGATCACTTGAAGTGTGGTTGGAAGTGGGAAGTGAACAGTGGTCTCCTGCAGCAGTCCTTTTTGCCACCTATTATTCTAGTCATCCATCCCACCCGCCACCTCCAAGTAAGTACATTTGTCACCTTAAATAGACGTCGGGTCTCATAGCATCTATTTTAGAAGTTGTGGGAGTTCTATAGAAGTCTATCAGACTAACCTGCACATTAAAAAATGATGCTAAGGGGTACCCGGTTGAAAAGTGTAAAAATTTAAGGCAGCCCTTTCAGTTATATTTTTAAGTTGAAATAAGTTACATTCTACTGTGCACTTTTTGTGGTTGGAAAGCGTCAACATAATGTGGACTGAAGGGTAAAATGCATTTTTAAATGTATCTGAATTAGAGTATCGAGGTGCATTGGTCATCGACTGTCTCTTTGTTTCCTTCACTCAAGACTTTGTGTCTGTCGCCTTCTGTCACTTCCTCTTCATCCATTCAACCACTGTTTGCCCCGTGTTTGTCGATAACTCTTCTCACATCTTGCTTGTCTGTAATTATCTGCTTTATCTTCTTTGAGCATTCTCTCTGGTCCCGTCTCCTCCTGTGTGACTGCGTCTTTGAATTTTGCCTCCTGTGTGTGCGAGTGAAAGTGATTGACGACACCTGGAAGTTGCTCAGCATCTTCTATGATCCACATTCCTCACTCCAAACACTTTTACACTTTATTTACCTAATATTATGTGTGCAGTTTATTATGCCTCTCCATATTTTGATTTTACCATAGCAATTTTACTATTTTCTACTCAGTCATATATGCAAGAATGTTGATATCGGAAAATCCTGAAACACTCTGGTTTATGTCCAATGCCAACTTTTTTTAAATTCCTCACTTTCACAAAGATTGTAGTTTTGGCAAATAAAGTATAGTTAGGCTTAAACTATAGCTTATTAACAGTGACAATGATCTCAGGGACTACTACTACTATTACATTTAAACATTTCTATAGGGTACAAACTCCCGTCTCCTTCTTGTAATCGACTAAACGTCCACACACCAACATGATCTCCTCCTCGCTATATATAGGGCACACCACTTCCTGCACTGATAACAGTGGTATCAGATGTAAATTGTGGGATGTGGAATCATACAGCGCTGATCTATTGCTTGTCTTTCCTTCCTGGACGAAGGCTCCCTCCTCTTCCATCAGTTTCTCCCTTTTTTTCCCCTCTAAAGAATATTTTTGTCGAGTATACAAGGTGTTATTGGATATAGATAGTGAAAAAACAGCTGAGGCTATATAAATAACTTTACTTGACAAAAAAACAAGAGTGCTCTGATGCTACCAAGGTTATGATAAGATTTATTCAGGCAGCAAAACAACATGTTACTGTAAGTACAAGATGGACGGCTTCTTGGCAGAAAAAAAAAAAAAAAAGATAATCCATCTTATGGAAATGTGCAGTTTCTGTCCTTGATAACAGAAAAATAACATTTTATTCCCAGTAAACCCAATCTTGTTAATGGTTGATACAAATTAAACCATTTTACATACAGTACAGTAGGTGGCATGATTTTTCTTTTGGATTATTTTAGAGAACCACTGCAGAAAACAGGCAATAAATTATTTTCTTTTCTCAGGTTTTGTTTTTTTATCAGAGCACAAAAGCCTGATCACAAGCGATGAAGCAGGACAATGATGATGGAGGCTGACACTGACACAGCATGACGTCTTTATCTCTGTGTCTCATGGAAACACAACCACATATGCTTTTTTCCATCCGCCCACGTTACCACTCACATCAAACGCACTCGCATACACACACACACACACACACACACACAAACCTTCCTCCACCCTTCTCTACTCCTGCCTTCCATCTTTTACACTTTCACTCCCCTCCCACCCTCTGTACCTCCCCTCCTCTGCAGGTGGTGATACAGTGCACTAATCACCAGCTCAATAAATCAATGGCCCAGCCAATAACCATTACTTTAAATTAGAGCTGCTTGCTCCTGTGAGAGAAAGCAGCTGACACCTTCATAAAGGCACCTTTCATTAGCGTCTATCGACCTGGCCGAGGTAGCACAGAACCTGCAGGACAACACGCGCAGCGGGAGGCAGAAACAGCGGGAGGGAGAGGTGGAGGGAAAACAAGAAGAAAGAGACAGACTTCTAGAGAAAGAAAACCCAAAAGTTGTTTCTAGTAAATAAATCTTGGCTGCAGATAAATTCCCACTGCCAGAATTTATCCTCTTTTAACAGATGGGATTGGGTTCAGTGCATCTGAGAGAGGCAGAATTAATGTATGTGTGTGTGCTTGTTTTGAGGGAGAAAAGCGATTGGAGGATGCATAAAATGGCAGCTTCTCTCTCTCTCTCTCTCTTTCTTTCTGTCTCTGTCTTTCCATTTCTTTCACTCGCCCTCAGTCTGTCGGAAGCTCTGGAACTGGTGCATCGATGTGGGTCACATGTAAATCAGTGCTGCGGGTCGAGCTGGCATTGCCCCCCCCCCCCCCCCCGGTGGGATCCCCCCAGCTGAGACATCATGCATAATCTCAGCTTGCTTATTGTAAGGTAACCACTCACACTGTTGGTTTATAGATCACTTATGTAAGGGCAGATTTATGTTTTCTCGTCTGATGTTTGCTCGCTGACCCACAGATGGCAGTGTGGGATAGTCGGTTTGAGCTGAAAGTGTTGGTCATCACTGTCCAGTCTGCTGCTTGAGAAAAACAGGCAGGTTTAGGTACACACCAGGGGTGTTGGGTGGACTGTTAACCATCAGGGGCTGAGCCTAAATCCTCCTGCATCAAAAAAACTTTTAAAGTGGTATTTCTAACTAGACTGTTTCCATGTATTTTCTTCTTGCATGTGAGGGCTACACATTGCTAAAAAAAATGTGAAAATTGGAGTAGGAAGGAAGGGTTTGGATTTGATTTACCATATAATCTGCACATGATTATTCCAGCCACTCTAATGTCTCAAACCAAATGAGCATCATATCAGATACCTACTACCGTTACTACTAGGCCTACATACAATGGCAAGAGAGTTGAAAACTACTAACTACATAAAGTGACTGAGGAAACTTTCATAATTTGGTTGCAACATCATTGCTGATGGTCCTACTTGACATGAACCACAATTCCCACCTCAATCCCAGATAGCAAAATTGCTATGGCCCAGTTCCGGCCCACACCCCAACACTTTCAGCACTCTCATCCGGACCACATACTGCGTGGAATGATGGCATTTGGGCGGTCTGCTGCTCCTGTTTCCCAGATCTGGGCCACACGCAAGCCATATGTCAACCAACAACAAACCAGATAAACCAGAACTGGCCCACATCCAGAATACACATACCTGAGAGCACCGCATCTTTACCAGAAAAGGCCCACTTTTGATTTGGGATATTTGGGGCATATTTGCTAGTTTACATGTGGGCCATTTCAGGCTCACATCCATTTTTTGTCTGGGCCAGAAGAAGACCAGCAGTGCTGCATCATTGCCTGAAGTGGCCCACTTCCGTATGCTATCTGGGATGATACAGGTAGTAAAAATATTGTTTTCTGTGGAAAAATGAAGACAATGACTGAATTCTATCTTTTTAAAATGATATTATCTGGTTAAATTTTGCATAGTTGTTACAACCCAACTTGTTGCTGTTTGTAGGACCACCAAACCGATAAAATATAAAACCTTTTGGCTATCTAACATGTGACTAAGCTAGTTTGGTGTCGCTAGCCAAGGGGAGGCACAACTAGCTACACAAGCTATCATTGCTAATGGTTTAGCTGGCTACAGTGCAATGCAAAGTAAGTTAGCTGTATATATATTTCTACTCAGCTCATATCATGTTCATGTAACTTGGAACTCATTCAGACCTTTACACACCTTGAAGATGTTTGTGCCACTGCTCCCATTTTTTTCTGACACTGACTGACTGAATGTGTGAGCTAGTGTTCGGCATAGTAACCCTATCAAGTGAAGAACTGACAGAGACCGGTCAGCCAATAAGACACAAGTATTTCCACATATTTTCCTGTAAACCCTCTCTGATCGGTCTTATTTTGAAAAAAATGACAACACTCCACTCAAACGGCTCAAAGTGGAGAATTATTTGGAGCTAAGAAAAAATCTTTGGGGCTACAACCCCAAATGCTTAGACCGGGCGACGCCCATGGTACACACACACATTCATACAATACCTCCCTCCAACTGCCTCTACTTCCTCCAAAGCCAGTTATAAATATGAATCTAACAACCCATAGAGAAATAACACCACAGATATTAAAAGGGATTTGAGTGTCATAACAGCCTCAAATGCTGGTGGAGAAAAACACAGCTGTAACAGATTTACCACCATCACCAGTTGATGCTTTTGCTGACTTTCCCACAGAAGGGGGTTCATTTGTTTTTTACCTCTGCTCAGCTTGAGTAGCTGGTGGGTTAATGACTGCTCTGTGCTCACGTGAAGATATTGTGATTTGGCACCAGCACAGCAACAGCATTGGTTGTTTATTCAGATGCTTTAAACAGCTTGTGTACAGTAGCGCTGCTAAATCTCCAAGGCAGGGGCTCATGATACGACCACAATATGTGTCTCATCTCCTATACCAACAGCAGTTTCCTTTAGCTTTGACCACAATCAGTCAGGCGTTAACCTTAACTGGGTTTAGTTGCCTAAACCTCTCCAAACCTTAACAATACAGATGGCAGACCATAAAATATTGGTCAAATGGGTTGTTTTGGTGGGCACTGATACAGTAAATGACTAGTTTTGTCCTTCAGGTAAGAAGAGTGTTACATGACCCTACAGATTAATCCCAAAATTTACAAGAAAGAGGGCCAAATCCACAAAAGGACAGCTTTTTGTGGCTGCTAAACATGTGCAAGTGAGACAAAAAGATAGCGTGTAATTCACAAAGCACCTGCAAAAGAGTGAAATGCACCGCAAACTGCGCTGCCAAGCAAATGGCGTCATGGTGCATCTGTGCCATTTGCATGTATGTAAATTAGGTAATATTCATACATTCGGCCCCTATAAAATTGGCTACTTTCTATGCAAATAAGCCTTGTTGCAAAAACAGTTTAATTCACAAAGACCAACGCTAATTGCTACACCCTCAAGTCGAGTTGTTGGCTTATCTTGGATTTAAAAATAAAAATAACTGACGGCGCTCAGGATTCATCCATACAGTAAGGGGCTGCTGTATTACGAACAATATCCCTGTATAAACCTGGAA
Organism: Thunnus thynnus; assembly: GCF_963924715.1. Lineage (NCBI taxonomy): Eukaryota > Metazoa > Chordata > Actinopteri > Scombriformes > Scombridae > Thunnus > Thunnus thynnus. Next base: position 23,514,864 of record NC_089530.1, read on the forward strand.
TCTGTGTGTAACAGCTGACCTGTGTAGATGTGTAGCGAAAACATAGAACGTTAATTACCGTCAGATCCTTATCAGTCCGGTGTTAATGAAGTTACAGCTGCTGTGCCGCGTGCGTAAATGTGCACAGCCTCTTTCTCAGTTTTGGAGATGCACTTATTGTTTCAGCTGCTGTGTGATGCTGCGGCCAGCTGAGACACACAGCCAGCTGTGGGCAGCAAACATCGACATGTTCCAGACCTGCCTGAGTCACATTTCTAGTCTATTTTGACATTTGAGTAGATTGTGATAAAGAAGCAAAATACATGAAAGTTGGTTAGTTATTGTATGTGCACACCTGTTAACGGGAGACACAATTTGAGGCTTTTGTGCTCTCTGCAGATTTCATTATGGAACAGTCTGTGTGCTAAAATGTGGAGGAAAGACTGAGACGTTGGAAACAGCTCCGCTTACTCAGTCAGACGGGCAAATCGCACTCAGCTGCAAAACTTTATGGGCGTGTTTGCGCTGACTTATCACCAGCCCAAAATCATTCGTAAATAGGACCTTAAAACAGGGGAGATTGCGGGTTCAAATGCTGCGCAAATTCACGGTGCTATTAGTGGACGCAATCCATTCTTTGTGGATTTTGCAAGAGTGCAAAAGAGTGCAAAACTGTCAATAAGAAGAGTTTTTATTATGTCCTTTTCAACACACAAATCAATCAAACACTCCCGTTGCAGACATGCTGCTTCCTACCGTCACTACACCTCCACCTACTGGGGTTCAACTTTGCTGTCTCTTATCTTTTCATACTTGGTAGTAATTTAACCACAGTCCATATCTGGATGTAAAATAATACTGCAAATGAGGCAATCATAAGAGATGTTAATGTTTCCTCTCAGATTAGGCTGTATGCTCAGGTAAATGTAATTTGACTTGTGAGCTGGCACTTAACTGATATGGAGTAATGTATGTTTAGCTCTGATTAAGATTTTGATATTAATACTTTGTCGTTGGTACACAGACAACCCATGCAGCCTATTATTGTAATTAAGTACCACCTCCCAGTCTGTTCAGGCCAGTTTTAACCAAAATCTGCTGCTGTGCATTAACAACTGTTTGCAGACAAAAACTAAAGTGGCAAAGTGCGAAATGAAGTGCATTTTTAGTCTATTTCTTTCCATTTGCATGTGTAACTGCAGTTATTGTGTGTTGGGCTTTGACCGCTGCCAAAAACATGGGTGACCAACACTTTGACTTTGATTGTTGCTTTTTCAGTCATGAATATTTAATTTTAAAGATAAATACCTTAGAGTTTGGGGCACCAACATGGCTAAGGGTGAACCGCAACATTCCCAGTTCAAGTCCGACTGGGGACCTTTGTTGCGTCTCTTGCTCTCCCTCATTCCCTGTCATCTCTCCACTCTTTCAACAACCCTATCCACCCCCCAGTCCCCCAAAAAAGCAAAAAAATGAAATACTTATGAGTTGAAAAACAACGACAAAAGTTTTAGTGGCTTTTTCAACATTTCTGGAACTACACATATTTGCTTTCTTTCAGAAAGTGAGATAAGAACCTCAATATCAATCTCATGTCTGTGCATAAAGCACAGAGCTGGAATCAGGACATTGTTAGCTTAGCATTAAGGCTAGAGGCATAGGGAAATAACAAGGCTGCCTCTGTCCAAACAAAGTCAAACTAGACAGTTATGTTTTTGAACAATTTCTTACAGTTTTACAGTTGCAGATTGCAAAATTTTTGTTTTATGTACAGGTCAAATAAACACAATACGATGTTTCAGTCTTTACGATAAGCTAAGCTAATCTCATCCCGACTCCAGCTCTGTACTTAATTCACAGACATGACATTGATATTCATCTTTTCATCTCTCTCTTTGAAAGAAACATATATATTGAACTATTCCTTTTAAAATGCTGCCTAAAATGTACGCTAGGATGAAAACACACCTACTGAACCAGCAAGAGTTGCAAAGCCTGGACTGATAACATGTGTTGACCCCTTCACATTGACCATAAACACAGTCTTTGCTATGTCTTCATGTTCCTCAGAGAAGGGTATAGCATAAGATCATTTCTCCCTTCCTCTGTGTTTTTCCTTTGTTCAGTATAGAGCCAACCATTTATCTTTATTTGAGCTATATTATGTTAAACATAACTCAAATCTCTGTAATGAAGAGGACGACCCAGTTCCCCACTGATTGGCAGTCTACCAGTAACTTCAGCTCATCACATCTTCCCACCAACCGGCTTAGCTGTCCCCCACCTGTCTCACAGATAATTTTATTGATGACACCATCTTACACAAGACAGAAAAGTGAGCCAGTTCGATTTTCTGCAGCAATCTTGTGTAATTTTTACTTTTTTTCTCCCCCCTCTCAGGGCAGTCAAAGTTAGCAGTTAGTATATCATAATTAAAGGGAAATTGGTGATAGTTGAATGAGGATTGAAAAAAAGCAATTAAAATCGCTGTCAAATGAACAACCTGAACCTGGATCAATCAATGAAAATGCCAGGGAGTCTTTATTGTGAGGAGAAACTCCGGATGAACGGTGCTATCAAAAAGATGGCAATAATTTCATAATGCTCTCTTTTCTCAATAGGTGGCTGCTCTGGATGAGTAATTTCTGCTAAAAGATATGAGGGCACACGGAGAGAAAAGGCACAAGTGGAGGTAAGAGGGGGGATGGATGAAGGAGAGAGAGCAGCTAGAAGACTATCTGTAAGGTGAAGTACTTAAATCAGTCAATGTCAGTCTATTCTTGTGGTCCAGCTTTCCATCCTGACTGCACTTACAGGTGTATTTGTCAATGAAAGATAAATGTTGAGAAGCACAACATGTCTCGTGCTTCAACTCGCTGCAATTTTTTTTAAACTAAGACCATGATCTTTCTCTAACTGTAAAGTCCATCTCCACTAAAAAAAATGTTTTTTTTCTTCTTGTTCGTTTAGCTGGATGTTTGAGCTTCACTGTGCAGAATGACGTATTTGCAGAGTTCGACACCGGAAGGCTGTTTGTAGATTTGTCTGCTAAAGGAGGAAAGAGTTTAAGGCGTGTACAAACAAGCACAATTGTGACATCACAACTAATTTGGAGCCAATCCTGGTCCAGTATTCAACATACACAAGTGTGATGAGAATGTACCTAACAGTGAAGTAGGAGTTAAACTTTGGAAATTAAAAATATCTGCATAACCTTAAATTGTGGAATTTTTCATGAGGGAGAAGGAATAGCTTTAATTTCAAGGATTTAAAGAGATAATTGAATTTTTTAAAAATATATTAATATTATTGTTAAAGTAGAGTGTACTGTATACATCCTTAAACATGTCTGGAGGGGATCTTTAACCAAGTGCTGCAGTGCCTAAACAGAACCATAAAAAAACTTTAATAATGCAGATATTGTATTGCGTTACCGGATATTAGAGATGTGCAGAGAGCCCAGTATTTGTATTTGTATCTGTATACAACTATACCGTTAAAACCCATGCACATATAAGAAAACAGCTTTTGAATAGCTGTCCACTGTAGTGACTAGGGATGTGCAGAGGGCCCAGTATTTGTATCTGTATTTGTTGAGGCAGCAAAATTATTTGTATTTGTATTCGAATAAAAGAGGTTTAAAAATCCTGTTTTTGTTTTTATTACGCTTTTAATTTTAGAAAATTAAAGTGTTACAATAAATATTCATGAAGTGTTCCCTTGGGAGCACACCCCCAACTCCGAAAGTGATGGCCAAATTAAGAAATGTGCGTCATGTAGCAGGTGGATGTGACTCCCCTCATTGAGACCTGCTGATAGACATAACAGTGGAGCAGAGGAGAGATACTGAAATAGTGACTATAACTGACCTGTACGCTATTTGACATGTTTTTTTTTCTTCCCAAAAACAAATATTTTTTAAAATATTTGTATGAAACAAATATTTGTAAAAAAACCCACTATTTGTGCTTTGCTGAATAACGTATTTGTATTCGAGCACACCCCTACCGGATATACATATTTAATATAAAACAAATGCAACACGTTGTCAGTAAACATTTTAATGATACATTCAGTATCAACATTTTTGCAACTTACCAGATACTTAAATTACTTAATTACGTTATGAACATGTTAACAACATTTGCTCATGAATCTTTTGGGCATTACATTTTCCAAGTTGATCTATTGCCTCTATCAAACTGCTATAGCTGCGTAACTTGAACCTCAGTTCTGGTTGCCAAGTGTATAGAAACAATCGAGCCACTAAGTGAGAAAAAGAATAAAGAAATTATTAAGGGTAATAAAAACTTTGAGGTCTGGCTGGAGTGTTTTAAATGTGATATTGATGAATGTGAAATTATTGGCAACATGTTAACCGTAATCCCCTTAAAATTCAACAGCTAGCCTTGGGGCAGTCATAATGTATGTATGGCCATGCGTGAATCAAATATAAAAATTAAAGTAGACACTTTCACAGAAGTATCTAATGAAATCACGAACATTTCGATTTTTTTTTAAAATCTCATCTTTAATTCACTTTTGTTTTTTTTCTTTTTTACTTAATTTTCCACTTTCTACTTGTTACATTATGTATTTTGGCCTTGGTCCGATAGATTTGGTCTGTGGCTCTCTGAATACACATTAACATTGCAAAGTTGTTTAATTTGTCTAACTGTTCCAAGCTTCATATGATTAGTTCCATCCATCACTGTCACTTTGAGCCTGTGTTTCTCTCTCTTCTAAAGGAAATTATTATCTTCAGCTTGTCCCACAGATGTTGTCCCCCCCTCGCCTTTTTAAACAGATTTGTGAGACTATTGGACAAAACATCCAAATAATTATGAACAGCAGTCTTGCTTCGATTTTGTACCAGCAAATTTTAAGCATGCAGTAGTGCAACTGTTGATCAGAAAATCCAATCTGGACACCTTAGTCCTCTCCAATTTTAGACCACTTCCCAAACTTGTTTCTTTCAAAAGTTTTGGAGAAAGTTATACTCATACTATTGCAATCTATTTTAGACATTCATGGCATCCTTGAGGGGTTCCAGTCTGGTTTTAAAGCCCTGCAGCACTGAATCTTGTTTTTAAACAATATTTTATTAGCTACAGACTCCGGGGATTCCCACCATTCTTATGCTTTTAGATCTCACAGCTGCAATCGAGTTCAAGTAGACCGTAGTATCTTCATCTCTCGCCTGGAGCATTGTGTTGGCATTAAAGGTAATGCCCTGGAGTGGTCCAGGTCACTTCAGGCCATAATTATTTCAATGAATTTGAATGCAGCAATATTTTTGAATGGTGATTTTTGCATTTTTTCCATAAATACGGATCAAATTTAGCCCAGAGCACCCTCTACTGTATAAACAAAAATCCGCATCAGTCTATTTTTGAATATTCTTAGTCAACATCATAAAATTCCAGGCTAAAATAATACTGTTTGGGGTGTTTTTATTGCTCTCCAATGTAAAAAATTAGTCAAATTTGACCTGAATGGTATATGAGAGTTAAACTGAAGGGTGGGAACATAAGAAATGTGCTTATTGTCGGTATACAAATGTAAAGCAACATGTAAATCACTTTTAATTGAAAAGGTGCAGCTACAAGCAGTGTTTTTGTCTGAAATGTTGGCCCCATTGACTGACACAAAGCTAACATCCCACACCTCTCTCTCTTTTCCTGCAGCCTCTCTTCAGCTGTCGTTTGTCCTGCAGATCCAATCAGGATCTTTCATCAAACACACCACGGCTGTGAACACAACAGGTCTGGCATATCATTAGACGACCAGGAGCTGTGGAACAAGCTTATATGCGGTATTAATTCACTTCATAATGCATAACATAAGCAATCACAGATGCACAACAGATGGGTTCCCTTGCTGCCTTGATTCAAAAAAAACTACATCACAAGGAAAACTAAATTATGGCTCAATTAGGCTGAAAAACTTTAGGCCAAACGTTGGATTCTCAAATGACCCATGACACCTTTTCAGCTGTTTTTGATGTGCAATAACTGAAGGAGAAAACATATCACATCTGGCCTGCAGTGTTGCTGTAAACCCACAATTCTTCTAGTTTAACTGTTGCAAAGCTTTATCTGATTCTGATTACCTCAAGAGGTCAAAATGTGTTTCTGTTTTACCACTCTGACTTGCTAAAAGCCCTGAAATCTGCAATATGGTACACTGAATGCCTGATGGCCAGAACGCCTGAAATATGAATGTAATGTTCACATACTACCATGCTGAACAACTCTAAGCTTTATTCATGTATTCAGATGATACTCCCCCTTTTTGAATAACTTGAGTTTTTGATGTAAACACTGTTTAAAAGTCATTGTCTGGTGTGTCCTTGATGTGTCCAGCTGGAACAGACGCAGGACGCCTCTCACTGAGGGTTGTGCCTGTGGGATGGCAATGTGGACATGTTGTACAACAGAAGAGATAGAGTTATTTAAGAGGAAACATGCTGTGCTGGCAGCATTAGACTGGTGACATGAAAAAAAAAACAAAACTGTAAGGTCACAGTAGGTGTTAATTTGTGTTGGCGTGTCCTTGAGTGCGATGATGAGCTCTCTAGTTCATTTCTGACCTCTCAGTGACATGAATGTCTTGGAAGGAAATGCAAAAGCAAAAATCACATTATATCAAATACATAATGTGTACAATGGTGGTATGTTGGTCTAAACTTTAAATAAAATTTGTTAGAAGTCTTTCGAAGACAAACTACTTCATTGGTTGTTTGTTGAAGTGGCTTAAACTGACCTAGAGTATGTTTTCATTGTGGCCAATGACAGCAGTGGTTCAAAACAGGAAGTAGTGTGATGTTTTTTTTTCCCCCACCAGCACAAAATATCTTATTGGGATGAAGATCAGAATGGATGTTTGTGTATAAAAACCAACAAATTTTTACATTAGAGGTTATGGTTCATTACCAACAATCAATGTTGGCTTCTGGTCCTCGTACCTAAATGACAAAAGAGGTTGCAAAACCGACCTAATGATGTGAGTATTTTCTGATCTGCCACCTCGATGGTTTAGGTCTGATTGCGTTAAGGGTACTAAAGGACTCAGCTTTCCAATCTTGGAATTAAGAGGACTGCGTCCAACAATATCTGGAACGTTCCAAAAACAACCGACAGTCATGCCCTCTTTTTGGTGTGGCTGTTTGGCAGCTATAAATACATTTGCCTTCAGACATGAGTGGACAAACTAGTTGATTTCAAGCATATCTCTGCATTAAGACAACATGGTTAAAGTTACTGACTTTTTGCTGCAATATTGCAACATCATGCTATTTCTGCTTTTACCACCAACAGAAAACAGTATCATTCACACAACTGCAAGAAAACGTAAAGATAGGTTGTTTTGAGCATTCAAACCTCTAATGACTCAGAACCTCAGAACCCAAAAGCACAATACCAGACACAGGAGCAGAGTCCAAAATACTTTAATCAGTCCAAAAAAAAACGAGCAGGGTCACAAACCAGGCAGATCGGAGGGACTAAGGCAATTCTCAAGACCAGGAAACAGGCAGGATCTAAGGTAACAAGCAAGCAAACAGGTAGGTATAGAAATGCTGGGAGGTTAGGTAAGCATGCTAGACAATCTGGCAAGGGGCATGTGAACATGGACCAGTATATATAGGGAATGACTGATGAGCCAAATGGGATCCAGGTGAGGAGATGGGAGGGGAAACTCAGGTGAGGGGAATGAGGTGATTGCAGGGCAGATGGGTGTGGCAGGATCTGCAATGACAGGAGAGTTAGAGATCAGGCAGGTGAACAACATGAATAGTCACTAAGACGGTGAACCCGTGACACAAACCAAAAACCATTGCTGTTATTTTTTTCCGGTGAGGACAACTTCCTCTTTTAACCAATAATAGAACAAAAATATGACAATATTTTCCAAGTCCTAAACACAACAAAGTTCTTCTCCTAACTTTCCTAACTTCTTAAAATCTTCAATGTTTTAGTGAAAGCTTTAAGGGGGACATGTCATGCTTTTTGTGATTTTTCTGTCATTTTTATACTGTTATGATGTCAGATGTCTATGTTAAACATGGTTAAAGTTCCAAAACTTGAAGTGAACATATGTAGAAATGCTATCTTAAAGTAGAAGCCGAGGTTTGCAATGTTATGGGTTGATCACGACTTCCGCTCGCATATTTCGGATTAGATTTCAAACATGTGTGGATATATTTGAGAAGTTTATATTTCGAGTAAAGAATGAGAAAAAGAAGTGAAATCCTACCACTACTGTTTGTTTACGTAGCCTCCAGAGCTGGCAAAAGTCTGCCGAGGGGCAACTTCCTGAAGCTGGCCAATCAGAACAGAGTGGGCTCGTCGGGAAGGGGGCCTTAAAGAGACAGGAGCTATAACTGCCTGTTTCAGACAGAGGCTGAACTGAGGGGGCTGCATAAAGGGTCAGTATAAGATAAATAAGGAGGTTTTTTTTAACTATAAATCATGCAAAGATATTCTAGTAGAGCTCCTGAATAAAAATACACACCTGGAAATTTGCATGATACATCCCTTTTAAGTAGTCTTAGTTGCCTTGAAAAAACATCCTGCCGGTGTGTCTTTGTTCTACTGATTACCGTTATCAGATCAGCAAAACGCTCATACAGATAATTTTGGAAGGCAGTGATTTGTGTTTTAAATGTGAAAGCTTGTTGTATTTTAATATATCCCTGCTCACTACACCTCCCTGCTGCCAATCCCCCCATGAAGATTGTCAAAACTCATGATCCGATATCTCCATTACTGCTGACAAATACAGTTGGTATCATAAATTTGTTGGAGTTGTTCTGTCCAATGTCAGATGGGATTAGATGCAGGACATTGAGATAGTCATGACTGGAGGCTTTTCTGACCACTGCAAACTTATTAAGCATTTTAATCAAGTTTTCAATTACTATTTCTTTGTATACAACACCACCTAAAGCGTTCCCTCTGACCAAGCCTCGCCGTCAGCCAAATGATTGTGTGGTGAGCCGGACAGCCGAGCAAAAAAAAGCTGCAGGATATGAGGCTAAGTCCCCATTCTCTCCTTTTCTCTCCCTCTCCCTCATTTTATCCACAGTAATCCCCAAGAGCCACGGATGATAATGGGTAATAGATCTCCAGACCCCTCCCTTCCAGAAACACACACACACACACAGACAGACAGACGCATGCACACGCGCATAGACACACTCAGCAGTGATGCTGAGGGTGCAAGTTCCTGTGTCTCTGCTAACATACTGCATCCCCAGACCTCGTATCCACGGCGATTAGCTGGCTAACAGGATTACCCTGTCCTCCATCTCTCCATCCATTTGTGCCATCATTTGTTATCTGTTCCTCCTTTGGTGGAGGTTTTACCTCCGTCGCTACAGGTTTTGGGGAAAAGTGAGGGCAAGGTGTTTGAAAGGGAAAAGTTCATGAACAACTGTCATTGCAAAAAAAGTCAAGACTGACTTGGTGAGTCAGTTTTTTTGACTCACGGACTCATTCAAACACTTTATAAAGCTTTTTTTTTCCTTCTTATTTAAGTGGAGAGACAGTAGCGTAACCAAGAATACAAAAGCTAATTAAGCAACACATTAACAAACCAGGATTATTATTATCACTATTTTTTATTTAGCAGGTGCCTTTATCTTTGTGACATCACTGCATATTCATGTATTATGATTATGCATATATTCACATTTTTTTCAAAACATGAAGAAATAAATTAACCAAAAAAAGTATAATTAATATTTTTTGTATTTTATTCTCCTCATGTATTTGAGTGAATTTTATGTTCTACTCTCTACTTCTCTTTTACAATAAACAAACAATATTTGCTAAAAAAAAATATTTTAAACAAGCAAAAAGTTTGGAGAACCAACTCTAAGCTCTTTGAACATATTATCCATGTTGACACTACTGTGTGAAAATTGTATTTGTTCACTCTTCTCTTCACAGTTCTGCGGTGGAGGGTGTGAGAGGAAGTGCCGGTAGACGGATGAAAAGCAGCGCTGTTTTCTGGTGGTCGATATTCTAACCGAGACAATCGCCCCCCCGATGTCCAGTAGCCCGGGGCTAATCATCGCATTTCAAAGCTCTTGGATCTCGAACCTTTGCAGAGGCACGAGCTGCTCCTTTTAACCGGTGCCCGGTAGCAACAACCCACAGAGCTGCAGAATAATTCTCCTCATCCACACTAGGTGCCAATACACAAATTGTTCTCTATCAGGTGTCAGGCGCACAGGTTCATCACCTGTTGAAATACACATTTCCCTGGTCTCTCTCCCTTTGCCTTTGTTCTTCTCTTCAGAGTCAGCTAGCAGCAGCCTACCTTGTTAAATTCACCCACTGCTGTAGAGAGAGAGAGGCTTTGAATCAGAAAACGACCTACCTTTCAGATCCTAAGGTTACATGGCAGGATCAACACACACGCTTGGTCCCTGGAGTAAAAATGAGTTGTTTGCCCTCATTGACATCCACTGCCATCCTTCCTGTGCATTGGCAGATAAATCATTTTTGCACATCAGTTTAATTAACCACAATTTTATATAGTTTTGTACGCCATGTCTCAACAATATCAACTAAAATAACTATTTTGATACAGATCAGGGTAGATAATCTTTTTTTTTTGCTTACTTTTTAACGTGTTGTTCTTTAATTTGTTTAGTTTAATCGAGAACACGTCGCCTCTTGTGCACACTGTTTTTAAAGCCGAGAAGAACTGAGTGAGAAGTGATGGATACATTGCGTGGCCCTCTCTGACAGAAAAAATAACTGAGCCTAAAGGTGTCATTCATAACTGCCCTGAACGTCCCACATGACTGTGTAGGAGAGAGAACAGCTCAGATATCTATGGATCATATGATGACAAATTCACCAGCAGCCCACGCTGCTGTTGCAGTATTGACAGCGTTGGCAGCATGTATGCTCTGAGATTGATGAGTTCAAGATAAGCTGATCTATAGAGTTTTTTTTCTTTTACACCATCCAGCTCACTTAGCATGAAATAACAGCACAGCGTCTTATCTGTACTGGGACGTATCATGGTGAGAAAATCTTAGCTTCGTAGATACCAGTTTCATGCATGATAAGCATAACGTTTCCCTGACAGCAATTAGTGCTTCCCTCATGTCATGTTGCCAAGCAGAGATTAATCTCACTTCTACTATCAGCAGATGTACGTCTGATTCCAAATAATCAAGTTTTATTGAAAATATTTCGATTTCACAGCTGCTTTGCTGAAGTTTGATATAGTTTGGTAAGTTTTCTGTAAAATAACCAATTTGCAGGACAGCTGCAACAGGAGCACAAAACCTAATGAAGCATAAGATGTTAAGAAAATTGTAATCATAACAAGCTCTTTCTCATTCAAATCTTCTTTATACTGGTGGTATAGAGTTTCCATGTGAATATGAAACTAAATGTTTCATTGTGGTTGATTTCCTTCTTGAAAGAAAGACTGATTAATTTGATTTAAAATTCATTCCATCATTTATATAATTTATCCCTTTCAGCTTTTTACAAACATGGCAATTTGGTGCAATTATAACAATCAGTGTTTAAATTGAACTCATCCACTTCAGGTTCAACAGCTCGTTGCCCTGAGTGGACTATCTGAAACCATATTATTTAAGGCCAAATAATTTATTGGATTATGTTGGTGCTGTGAGGGGTGTCGGGTTGAAATTTTGTATAGAGGCATAAACTACAGAACTGGCTGTAATTAAATATACATAATGTTATAATATCAAGGGTATGTGGGTTATCCTGCTTGTCTTGTTGTCACCCAAACTCAGACTCAGATAAGTCAGAAACATACACTTATATCCAAATATATCAAATATATCATTTAACTGCTTCATAATTACTATGGCCACTAGATGGCGTCTGTCACTCAAACCTAACTATACATTGTTTTGGCTGACTGACATTACGACCTACTGTGTGGTCAGATCAGTCTTGATCATTTAGGCTATGTTAACAATCTTGGAATAATGTAACACTCATAAGTAACACAATGTAACACAATAACACTCATAAGATTTTTTCCTATTCTACTGACATGACATGAAGGCAGCACACAGGCAGCAGGTGAAGAACGGTGAAGCCACTTAAGTTAAATCTCCCGGAACAGAATATCAGATTGTTCCGGGATCAAGAGGATACGTAGAGAGAGAGAGCGGGATCCGACGATTAATTGGTTCATAGACGGCAGGGAAAGAAGAAGAATTATTCACCAGATATGGTGACATATGAGCGTCTGAGTGAAAGGCACTCTGACAGAACAGAAAGAAATGTACAGATGTGAAAATAAAAGTCAGAGTGACTGCGAGGAAGAGAAATATGCATGCCGAGATTAGTTATTCTACATATCAAAGCCTTTCTTATAATAACATTTTAATTTTAATTATCTTTAAAGATAACATTTTGATTATCTTTTAAGATAATGAGAAAGAAATATTGTTATTTTGAGGTAAGGAAAAGTATTAAGTTTTTAAGTGATATTTAGATAAAAATATCTTAGGATTAAAAAGGTCTTTCTAACTGAGCTTTTTCTTTATATATGATTAAGCTGAGTGTTTGCACTTCTAGACAAATCCAGCAGATGGAGGAAGTCAGCACACTATTGCTGTGGTGGCACCTCACCTTTAAACCTGTATATAACACTGTAATTTATGTCTATGTATTTATCTAATTTATATTAAAGGACACTTTTGCCAAGAAATATGTCCAAGGGATCCAGTAAAAGCAGTTATATGTTGAAAATATAGTAATTATATGCCATTAAAAGTTATAATCTACTAAACCTGTCAGAGAAATTTAGTTTTATTTTTTATTATTTTCAGTCCAGTTTTTACAGACGACTCTTTCATGTGCTGTGAGCTTTGCTGTTATTATGAGCTACTCTACAGACAAACTTACACTTTGGAAAAAAAACAGAATAGAAGTCACAAACCTCTGCTCTATGAAATCAATTTTACTTTCATAAATCACCTTTAAATCCTCATCTTTCAATCGTATTCTGACCAACCAGCTACTGCTAACGACAGAACGATGTGCTTAAATGGGGCTGATAGTGAGCTGCCACCATGCCACCAACTCCACTTTTACAGTATCATGTGTTTCAGATTTTTTACATTATGCTTTTATTCTGATTATGAAATGAAATAAAATAAACCATGGAATTTGATGATTTAAAATCATAAACTAGCAAGTAATTCCTGCTAAGTTAAATTAGCTACTTCACACAGTTGTCAGAGGAGGCAATGGTGATTAACTCAAACATCTCTGCTTTCACTGTCAGTGTAAATGTGTTCAATTACACATTTTTAGAGCGCAACACATAAAATCAGCCACCAGATTTGTCTATAGCAGCGGCTGGTTGAGTAATACAGTACAGCTTGTGTTGGTCAACATGTGTCAGTGGAACTTTAACCCCCCCCAGGGTGCCTAAATGTGCTGAATGCAGTTTTACTACATGACACTTACACACCACACTTCTCAGCTGACTCAAGGGCTTTATCATCATAGACAAGCTCACTTTGCACCACACTTTGTTAAACATATATGTTCAAATCTAGTTCCTACACTGTTTTTAATTCACAGACTTAATGATCCAGGGGTTCTGTGTCACTGTGGCCAGAGGATCTAGATATGTGCCTCACAGTCCAGACTGCATCTGTACAGCTATGTCAAAGTAAAAATGTAAAATAAAGCCTTATGAGGAGCAACAAAATGCAAAGGCTGCTCCTGATCCGTAGCAGCCTAATTTAATATATTAGCAGAAACACAATCAAAAAGGCTCTAAATTCTTCATCAGACTGTAGAAAAAAACGTCACCAATTAAGACTGTTTTTCTAGGGATCGACAGACACACTCGGCCGTCCTGATCTTAGCTTATGTGTCTCATCCTCATTAATGCTCTGACACAAAAACAAAACATGAGCCATTAAGTAGAAGATTATTGTTTTCTTTGGCATTTTGTAGCATTAATCTACAACTGAACATGAACCCCTGTGGTAATTGCTTTTTCAAAAGTAGAAAAAAACCCAAAAACATTAGGTTGTAAAAGGTTGTTGTCATAACTAAAACATCTCAAGGCTGTTGTTTGTGAGCCTCAAATATGAATTTGAACTGAAAACATCTTAAGAAGCTGTTTCAGCATCCGCCTGACATGTATTCATTTTTGATTGTGGCACTGATACAGCTGAAAGCACTGACGCTGCCAAAGGTATGTGTGTGTGCATGTGTGTGTGTGTGTGTGATTAAAGAGAGTGTTTAATGATTTAAGAAGGCTGCAGAGCACAAGCCAGATGTCTTTGATGTGCTGAAGGTTGCTTCAGAGTGGAAATGCAGGTGTTGCTAGACCTCTATTTGTTTTTTAATCAAGCAAACATCCACTCAGAGTAGAAAAACTAAATATGGACAGTTATGCAAATGGAGACACACACTTATTGAAAAATCCATATACCGCACGAGAAAGTCCTTCGCATACACACTCGTGCGTGAAAGGTGTGACATGTTGGAATGAGATGACTGCTCAGTTTGACCCTGGCTTCACCAGGGTCGCAGCTACAAATGTGTATGTGTGTGTGTGTGGGATGTCCGGGCTAATGTGGCATACGCTGACATTCTGATAAATCTCCAGGCGGCCAACGCTCTGCCCTTTCACAGCTGCTGACTATGTTAATGGAGAGTGGAGATAAAGGGTCTGCCGGGTTTCTCAATCCCCTACAGCCCCCTACTCATGATCCGCAGACACTTCCAGTTGAGATGGATTCGATATATAAGTCAATACAGCCCTGCAGTCCTACCTGAGGAAGGAAAGCTTGAGTTTAGTTTAAATGCACCGTGGTAGAAAACTCATAAACGGACATTCTTGTGTTTGCGCCCAAAAGTATCAGCACTGTGCCATAGAGCAGGACTCTCAGCATTGTTCAAAGGACAAACTGCCTCAGGGAAGATGTTCATTCGCCACTAGTGGGGGGGAAAAAAAAAAAAAAAGATGGCTGCAGTGATTTCCATCTGGTCATTGCTGCAAAACAGAAACCACAAGCCAGCCTCAGCTCGCTTAAAGAAGAGTTAAAAAATACAGGAAAACTATAAAAGCCTCTTGTGGCTCGTTCTAGTGCTTCACAGACATCAAAGCTGGCACTCTTTTCATCATCATTTACACCTCTCGAAATGTCAAATGTCTCTTCTGTTCTTTCAGTCTCTTTATTGTTAGCTCTCTGTTTCTTTGTGTTGTGCTTGTTTTTAGTGGGAAAATGATTACTTTTGATTCCATTGTGTGCACGTACAATATATGTGTAGCATGAACAGTTAATGTCATATTTCCCATCAATCATTAATTTGATTGTATACTAAGTTGGCTAATGATTATGTGATTGTGTAGTCAATGAAAGCAGCAGAATAAGAAACACGCTTCATATCAACAATGATTTTAGTCCACCACAGGCAGCTTGCACCAATCATTTACTATCATTACTCAAGTCACACAGCTCAACATCTGTTTTTCCGAGGGTATTTACACCACTCTTGTTAATTTAAATAACACAGTTGATCACATTATGTGACGAATGTGGTTTTTATAATAACATCACACCACCCAAATATGCAAATATTTCCTTTTAATACCCATTTTCAGTGTCATTTTAGGCTGAATTATACTGGCAGCCATGCGAAGCTATTAGTGTTCTTAAAGATACTCAGATTATGAAACAACAGGAACATAGCTGATGATTAAACAAACTAATTTCAGGATTTTAGACATTCCTTTGGGAAGATAACGCCTTAATACAACCAGAAAGTACTTTTTTTAGTATTAGAAATGCTGTAGCCAGGTACATTGGTAAATTTTACTTGAGATATGGATCTTTTTATTTTAAATTGTGCACTATATGATATATTTTTGGTATCCAGATAGACAGAGGTGTCTGGAAATACCTTTAAAACTGTTGCAAGGGTTGTTAAACAATCTTCCCGGTTTTGATGAATTGCTGGGGATTTATCTTTCAGAAAGTCTTAATGATAATGCATAAAGACACAAACTGTGGCTTGGGAAAGTGCAGAAATTGATGCAACAAAACCTGCAATAATGAGTTTATTCAATGACAAAGAGTTGTTGAGGCTAAGGCTAGTCATACATGGCTAACAACAGATCAATATTTGTTGATACATAATCTCCTTTAAGGCTAAAAATCCCTCTTTTCTTCTTCAACTGTCCACACATACACACAGCAAATGGCCTAAATACACACCAGAAAATGCCTGCATGGATTTAACCTTTGTTACATCCTCTTGGTGAAAATAAGGGGGAGAAGAGACAATAACATGGCAACCAAAGAAAGTCAGAGTAAGTGAAAATGAAAATGATTTATTTTCAGCTCATTTCGATACTTGCAAACACAACAAAGGTTCTGAAAATGTGGGGGAGGATGGGACAAGGTGGTCGTGCCAAATAAAAAGAAATCAATACAACAAAACTAGGCCTGACTAATCCCTACCTCTGAAAACAAAACAAAAAAAAAACACAAACAAAAGACCTAACTTGCTTATCTACAAAAAAGAACTTCACCAAAACAAATACAGAGGAGGCACCAACCAATAATCCCAATGTCTCTAGACAAAAGTACATGTGTGAAAAGTGTAAAGGGTACCCCAACTTACTTATCGTCCTAACCTCCCACCACATACCTTTTTCTGTTATTCTTAACAAGTTTACTCAAACAATGCAATAACAGCACAGACAGGCTGAGAGGAGATCAAATGAGAAAGTGAACTCTTAAGTCATGCTCTTTTTATTGAGGCTCCCAAATAATGATAGGCCAGTTTGAAGTAGAAACCAATCATGTTGCTGGCGCCTGGAGTGAAAGAAAAGCAGGAGGGAAGAAAACACACACACACACACAACACATACTTTGCCCCTTGCCTGACATGTAACAACTTAATATATACAGATGATCCTTTCCAGCAAATGGTGTGGAGAATTGTATCCGGCGGCAAACTAGCATCCACCATAGCCTTATGTATCAATAATGGAAAGGTGTGTTGACAAGGGTAATTAGTCCCTGTGTAGCCTCCACTCTGAGAAAAAGTGGGGGGAAAAGTAAAGACAGGGAAGATTAAGGGTGGAGGAGATGGAAAGAAGGGAAGAGGAAAGATGAGAGGAGAGAAGATAATGACAAATGGGTGAAAAGGTGAAAAAATGCTAAGAGGTGGTTAAAGAGGCATTTTAGAGAGAGGGAATGGAAAAGGGGGTGTAATGGTAAACACTAGGGATGTGCAGAAAGCCCAGTATTTGTATTTGTATCTGTATTTGTTGAGGCAGCAGAAATTATTTGTATTTGTATTCGAATAAAAGTGGAAAGAGGCTTAAAAAGTCCTGTTTTTGTTTTTATAACGCTTTTAATTTAGAAAATTAAAGTGTTACAATAAGTGTTCGTGAATAAACTACCTTACAAAGGAGATCCCCACACCGGGTCTCGAACTGGAGTCTCTCAGATCATAGACAACTGTGCTGACTACTGAGCTAAAACTTTACTCATCACCTCATTGCAGACAGACCTCTACCTATTTATATACCTATAACACAGAGGCAGCACACCATGTAATGTGTAGGGAAGAACTTCAAAGGTGATTCTTGCTTTCCACTTTTCATTTATTGCCTATTTTTTACAACCTAACTTTGTGGAAAGGAGAAGGGGAACAACAGGTTATGGAGAGTCCCTTGGGTGCACTTTGCGTGTGTCAGTAGCTCAGCTTTATCTCTGGGGAACACGCCAAACTCCAGGAGTGATGTCCAAATTAGGAAATGTGCGTCATGTAGCAGGTGGATGTGACTCCCCTCATTGAGACCTGCTAATAGACGTAACGGCAGAGAGAGACTGAGATAGTGATGTAACAGACCTGTGCGCTGGTATTTTGTTTGTTTTTTTCTTCCCGAAAACAAATAATTTTAAAAATATTTGTATGAAACAAATATTCGTAAAAAAAAAAAAAAAAACACTATTTGTGCTCTACCGAACAACGTATTTGTATTCGGGCACACTCCTTGTAAACACATCAAATAAGAGAAAACGAAGGAAATAGAGATGAGTAACAAACTGAGGAGGGGAAAAGGACTGATGGAGAGATAGAAAAATAGACAGAATGTAGAGAAGAAGAGAATTGATATAGGAAGAACAGAGGTGGGAAACAATTTCTCTTTTCAATGCATGTTAGAAACCTGTGTCTGAATCCTTGAAGGTTATTCAAAATGTGCAGTAGTGGGTGCTTTTGTGTGATTTTTGTATGCTCCTGTTTTCCTTTGACCAGCACTCAGCAGTGACAAAAAACCTCTTTTCATAAGACATTGTAGCCTGTGTAAAACATAATTGCAAGTGCAACAATATGCAACTGGCATCATGTTGTCACACAGTCTATACTTAAAATGATGTGCTGAGTAGATTTCAGAGGAACAAAAATGGTTTTGTAATTTTCTTGATTTTTATGAAGTGTGCACTTTAAATTTATTGTAGACTACCTCAGCAGTTCTCTGAAAAGCATGAATGATCGCAACTGCTGTTTAAAGCAGTAATACAATGGCACAACAGAGATGTACTCAAGTCCCAAAATGCACGTCACAAGCTGAGATGACAAGGAACAATGTGATCTCATGGGATGGTGTACAAATAGCATGCCACTTTAAGGACATTACGCGTGTCATGTCTACACATTTTAAGCTTTTCCTGTGTCACTTAATGCCACATTTTAAGCTTTTTGCTTGTCATGTAACGTCATTGGTTAGGTTTAGGCACAAAAACAACTTGGTTAGAGTGAAGGAAAGATCATGGTTTGAGTTAAAATGATAAATGGAAAAACACAGTAAAAATGTCCAGACATGACAGTAAAAATGCCTGGTTTAGTGGCAGTAAAATGCCTGACATGACAGTAAAAATAACTGGTTAAAATGTCCCAACATGACGGTAAAAATGTCCAGTTGGTGGTCTAGAACAGTGCTCTTCTGCTTCTTTAGAGACTTTTTGCTATCTAGCCATCTACCCAACCATCCACCCGACCCACCTCCTCCTAATAAGCCAAAATCACCTTATAAGAGAAAATGAAGTCACACTATATTGACGTAATCTGAAATGTGTCACTTCCCCTGCCAATGAAATGTAGCTATAGGTCGCTTTTGGTGACTGAAGTTATGATCTGAATGGTGTGAAATGACACACGAAAAGCAAAAACATGTATGTGTGTTGCATGCAATGTTATTATGTAATTTGGTAAGACCAGGCTGCAAAGAAAGAGAGAGTTGCTTTGCAATTTTCTCGATTTTCATGTGTTATGTGTTTTAAACTTTGTAACACATCACATTTGCTGTGTGAAGTCACACCATGCATAGAAACATCAATTGCTTTGTGATTCCCTTTTGATTTTGATGCACTGTGTGCTTTAAAGTTGTAATCCTTAAAATTTAAGTCCTGGTTGAGTGGTTACCGTGGTAACAGCAGTGCAATTTAATAAAACAGGTCCCAGAATTCACCTCTACTATTTTGTCAGAAACACAAGAGAAGACCAACTGATGTTTCTGTTTACAGCACAACCAAACAGACTTACCTTGGTGGTAATGATAGTAAATGATGGTTGGTGGCTAATTGGCCTTTCTCCTTCCATTCAACCACAATCTGCTGTGCATGGCTTGAGGAGTTTTCAACATGACAGCTAGGCACAGAAAGTTGGATACCTTGCTGAGGCGCTGGCTGCCTCGTCTTGTTTGTTACAAAAAATGTGCATTTTTGATCGATCGTGGTTAGCGCCCATGTCTGTGATAGGTACACGTTTCAAGTTTCTTCTTCATCTTGATTTTTTAAGTTTCCAGTTTCCTGTGGTGGCAGACATCGAAGCTACTATAAGTCTTCAAATCTTATTAATGGAGCTATAATTTCCAGAATGACAACCAGCACACTTATTGGAGGGTGGAGTCTGCCACTAACAATGAATTCATATATGGGTATAATGGCTATTGCAGAGCATAAATACTATCAAAAGGGGGTTGAGCCCATTAAAATCTTCTGGATTATAACTGACCAGGCAGTATGGTTAAAATTAATATGGTATTAAAAATACGTTCCAGTATCTATCTATCTATCTATCTATCTATCTATCTATCTATCTATCTGTCTGTCTGTCTCTCTACATATATAAATATACACATACATAGAAAATCCATTAATACAATGAATCAATGTTCAACTGTCATGCATAATGTAAAACAAAAAACTTTAAGACTTTACTGTTTAAAAAAGTAAAAAAATTGTTAATTTTTAGTGACTGTTTGTTTTGGAGAGGAGGAGACCTCTGCGGATAATTTGGCTCCCGGTAAAAACATCCTGAACGATGAACACCACACGCTGTCTTTTGTCATTGTTTTGATTGAGAGACCCCTAGCGGCAGAAATTACATATTGTGTGTTTTAGTGCCTCTGTAACAAAAATCAATGTAAAATGTTGTTTTGCAGGTGTATTATTTTTACACCTGTCTTTTACACATACTGTGTGCATTCTGAACTGCTGTGAGATTAAAGAATGTGTTTTATTATTCAGTTCCTGACAACCATACTTTCCCAAAGAGCCAACTATAGAAGCACAGATACACGTGGAGTCATTTCTGAACATTAAAAGAGAGAAGGCTTAAGATGAATAAGTATCTGACTTTATTCTCCTGATGTCTTCTTTTATTTTGATTGACAGGACATTGCAGAGCAGCTGTCCTTCACAAGTCTGTTTATCTGTGAAACATGTGCATCGGTGTATCTGCGTGACATCTACGGTATATAATGTTTGTGTGGGTATGTGTCTGCTGCAAACACGTGTCCATTATGTTCATGTGCATAACGGCTAATGACTAGGACATCTTATGAACTCAGGTTTGTCACTCTGTTCATATGATTGTTTGTTAGAAATGTAAGACTCATGAACCTCAGGAACTACAGCAGCCAACTGGGATGTAATCATCACTACGTGGCAATTGTAATACGACCTTACCCCTGCTATTACTGGATAAAAGACAATCATCAGTCTTTCCAGGAAGCTGGAGAATAAAAGGTTATTTTTTCAACCCATCTCAGCAGTTGCACTTTCATTTTTTTACTTCTCTGACTCATGTTTCTCCTCCTTTATAACTGTGATGCTCCTACCTCTCTTATTATTATCAATATGAACATTCACCAATGACAAAACTACTAAAGGAACAGAAAGTATAGAACCAATTAGAAACATTAGAGTTAGTTACTGTTTGGATTTTACAGATTCTGATTCTGCTTGCTGATCAATCCTGGAGAGTAAAAACTCTAAATAATTCCAAATCCACCTTTATTTTTTAGCAGATTTAGGCTGCAATAAAAAAGTTCATTTGTCATTAATGAGGTGTTTTGTGATTCTTCTGGGTTATATTTGGACATGCTAGCCATGCTAGCATTTGCTGATTGTGGGGCATTACAACTATGAGGCTAGTGCTGGGAAGTTCAAGTGTCATGTTGCATCAGTATATCAGATTATGGACTTCTAAGTGCGTCAGAGTTTTCAAGTATTTTGAGTATTAGGTGCTTTGCATCTTTCTGGTAACAAGACTGCAGGACACACTAAAAGGATATGTGGGTATTGAGTGGAAGTAAAGCAATATGCTTCATTATCCTCCCAAAATATTCTGTTGTAGGCTACATAGAGCTTTAATTTTACTTTACTTATCATGACAATAATTATTGTGTTGATGCTACATTTGTATTATCTATCTACAGTAAATAAACAAAAAATCTACTAACTCGTGTGTATGTTGTACCACGAATAACAGAGAAGCAATGACCTGGAGACGACTGTAACATTAAGGTTGTATATACTTCCATTTGTATGGTTGGCAGTTAGTTTGGTAACATAAAAGCCTCTCAGAGTAGGACTTTAGGGGATTTTCAAACCTGTAGATAGTTTGTTCTGGGCAGAATCAGTAGATGAGTTGGTTAACGTGTTGGTTCAGTTTCTTTTCACACAGAAAAATCCAAGCGAGCCAAAATGCATCACTAAAGCTGTGTGAGAACGTTCACTCCTCTCATTGGTTAGCTGTGTCTGGGGCAGGAGAAAGAACATAAATGCAGGAAGAAGGATCTTGAAGCTCCTCTGGCTGAATGCGACATACTTTGTTGTGGGTAGTCCAGGTCGGGCCTCAATTCAGGTGTTGGTTTCAAGTATCTGTATTCCAATATGGACACTGGGCTACACAAAGAGTATGCGTAGGTGTTGGGTCCGATCATGTTCCCACCACAAACTAAACGCTTCAGAATTCATTTGGGACTGGTCCAAGTGCACACTCGAGAACAACAGCAGTGTTCAGATCTTCCCAAACGAATCGCACTGAGGGGGAAAATGAACCAGAGCATGTGACTATTTCCTGGAAGCAGTATGTATCAGTTTAGACCTGTATGGATCGAAAAAGAATCGGTACAAAAGCATTGTTTGTTCATTTTTTGCCTGGACAGGCAAAAAAAAAATCAGGCATAAGAGTTTAGGCTGCAGGACTTGCTTCGTCATGATAGACGGACATTTTCTTCATGCAGTGATTACATTTGATCCTACTTCTACTGTCTTTTGTGAAGCTTGTCCACACTTTTGAGCACTGAGTCCAGTCTGTCACGCAGCAGTACATGTCCACTGGTGCAGCAGCAGGTCCGAATGTTGCTTTCAGAAATCGATAAGCAGCCAAGAAAAGCATGTTTCTGGTTAAATCTGAGGTTCTTGTACTCTAAGTTTTAAAGTGAGATTTTAGAGTTTACAGACAGATTACTTAGTATGGAGTAGATTTAGAGAGTTTGAGAGTGATGTTTGAGCTTGCAAGAGCATCTGTGTTGCTAGATTTAAGCAGGCATGAGGGTTTTCTTTTCTTGGAATCTGATTTTTGCTATTTGGCACTTCTAACTCAAAGTGGGCTGAGTAAAATCAATTGAATTTGATCTTAAAGTGAAGTGTCATCTTGTCAGACTCCATCTTGTACCGTAGCTGTGAAACAGATAAAGATTGACTCTAAAAGCCACCAGGTAGGTGTGTTTTTGTGCAACTGGCAATACTGATGAGTTCTAAACAAGAAAAAAAAAAATCAAAATTTTGCACAGCTGAAACAGCTGCTAAATGTTGTACTTAAATCATGACTTCCCAATTGAGTTTGAATCC
Organism: Thunnus thynnus; assembly: GCF_963924715.1. Classification (NCBI taxonomy): domain Eukaryota; kingdom Metazoa; phylum Chordata; class Actinopteri; order Scombriformes; family Scombridae; genus Thunnus; species Thunnus thynnus. The sequence continues at coordinate 23,538,040 of NC_089530.1, forward strand.
ATCTTGAATCTGTTTTGTACTCACCCAGTAGTTTTTTCGTCACAAACAGACTTTTATAAAAGTACTTTAAACACTGTAGACACATTTGACTTTTCCACTGTGTAGAAACACCTGCTTCATATGCTGTAGCACAGTGTAAATTTATGAGCTGTGTTTTCATCTCTATTCAGAGCTAAAGGTGCAAGTGTTTCTGTGTGTCTGTGTGTTTGTCTTCCTCTCATCTTGGTCTCACCCAGTATCCACTCAATGGATAATGAACCCGCTGGCAAAGGCGCTGTGCGTTTGTATGTGCACACACACATTTTTGATTGTATTTCACCGCACGCATGCATGTCTTTGTGAAAGTGTGTGGATCCTCTGTGAGTAGGCGGTAGAAGTGACACTTTTATCAAGCTTGCACACACAACAAACATAGTTATTCTACAGTCTCTGGGAAACATGAGTAGTAAAAGCTCAAGGTAAAGGTTAGAAAAGCAGCAGAAATGTAGTTTTATTCATGTCTTAGTCTGTTTCTTCCATGTAATACTTGGTTTTTAAAAGGACAGGTTCACAATTTTTCAAGCATATCTTAAAACAACAGTCAGATGCTGAAATGAATATTGGAGTAGATTTTTCTTGCCATAATCATTGACCATTAGTAGATCCCTTCATAATGCACTTACAATAAATGTAAGTTTATGTGAAGCCAATATGAAGCCTAAGATGTCCAAATTAGTCAAGTCAAGTAGATATCTTTCAAAGTTAGTCTTTTTAGTGCCAAATGTGCCAAATTCCCTCCCTTTGTTACTTTACTTCCACTGGAGTTCAACAGGAAAACCACTGTCTGTCAAGACACACAGAGTTTTTTTTTTTTTTTTACTAAAAAGACAGTAACTGTGGATGATAATCACTTTATTTGGCTAACTCAGATGTCTGAAGCCTCATATTATCTTCAGTGTTCATTTGGGCTCCTGACTGCTGTTTTAAGACAAACTTGGAAAAACTGTGAACCTGTCCTTTAACTTTAAATGGGTTTTTCACATTAAGTTGCATTAAAACTACATTTCAGTAACAGAATTTTTGAGGCAACTTGCGGGCAGCAGAAGCTGTAAACACTACACTGACATATCAGCTTTTTTAAGTTGAAATGGCAAAGTTGCTAGTAAACAGTTGTTTATTTACACATCGGTATTCATTTGGAGTCATGTTTTCTAGCGGCCTGGTGAATATTCAGTTCTGTTTATGGTCTCTATCATCTCCAGAACTAAAGAACTAAAGCAGTAAAGCTGTGAATCAAAACAATGAGCTAGAAATTGCTGAAATGTTCTGGGAACTTCAGAGTCTGATGATAATTCTCCATTGGTTCATCACTATGAGTAGTCAAGTGATCCATTTTTAAAATATTGATTATAGCTGATAATGTTTTTTTGGATTGTATACATTTTGCAAAGTGTGTTATGTACTGTATATATTGTTGTATGACAGAATAAAAGCAAACCAGGTTAATTATTGGTGGAGTGTCCCTTTAAATGTCACAGTTTTTACTATTATCCAATCATTAGCAGCATATATTAATTTATTTTTGTGATTCAACTTTGGAGCTTTAGGAGCCTTGCTTTCAGTCACGCTTGCTGTACGGAGCTAAATGAAACTAGGTGGCAGACGGGTGAGAGGCTTCACTGCTCCGAGATCCAGCACCATTCATCTGCATTAGGACCACTTATTATAAAGGCAGCAATTTATTTACTCAGGCGCTTTTTTTTCCGTGAGGCCGAATTAGTGAGAGAGAAGTGAGAGAAAAAAGGCGAGAAAGGAGAATTGATTTTAGAGGATGAATGGAGGTAAAGCTGTATAATATTTATCTCCACTAGATTAATGAATCACCGGGTGGTGAAAAAGACAAAAAAAAAGGGGAACTTAATTGAACATCTCCAGCATCCCTCTCTCCAGAGTCCGACTGGCCATCAGGAGCATCAGGAGAAATCCCAGTGAGCCGGTCGCTCTGTGGGCCGCTTGAGAAGCCCACTATATGAAAACAAGAGCGAGAGAGATGCGTTGCCGGCCTACTTTGATTATGTACCAGCCCACACATCCTCCTCCTCAAAAGTCCTCCTCCTTCATAGTCAAATTATACCAAAGTTGCTCCACATTTATACAAAATAGCACCTGGTATTGATAGAACCCACATGTGAATTGTTGATCAAAACAAAAATTGGTTAAATTATCTTTTAAATGACATTTATCTGAAAAGTGTTACTTTCATACTGGCTCTCCCCTGCATGCAGACAGTCAGACAGACAGACAGAGATTCCTTACTTTATAGTTAGATTCACTGTTTCTGCACAGATTTGCATTTGGAGCATTTTTCAACAAACTCCAATGCATATGCACAAGAGCACACATGATGACACACTCAGGGATACGAAGTGACACACACACACACAAAACTGGCAACATGCAGACACTTGTGCATGCACGGACTCACAACATTCACACTATAAAAGTTGTTCTTATGAGAGATCGCAGCCTCTCAGCAATGTGTGAAGAGCTTCATCTCTGTTAATAAACCACACACATATTCTCACACACACACACATGCACACACACAAATAGACACAAAGTAGATTTGATACACAGACATACAGTGCACACACACTTGCACTCACAACCTACCATTAATGTATTCAACAGGCTTCCTGAACAAACTCACTGCACCTGGGTTATTTTAAGCATAGGTGTGACCACACACACACACACACACACAACATATATATCCACTTTGAGTTAAGTTGTAGGATAACTTTGCAACCATGTACATTACCAGGCTGGGTAACACTTCATTTTAAGGGTCCAGCCTGCAAATTTCATGGTAATTAGGTGGTAATTAGCAAGTAACTTCTTTGAAATTACTTCGAAATTACCTCAAAATTTGTCTCAACTTTCATGGTAAGTAGATATAATAAGCAAATAAGTTATTTGAAATTTTGTTGAAATTACCACAAAATTACCCCAGCATTTACCTCAAATTTCATGGTAAATAAGTGAGTTTCAAATAACTTATTATTAGCTAACTTATTAGCTTATTATATCTACTTACCATGAAAGTTGAGACAAATTTTGAGGTAATTTCGGAGTAATTAGGATACACATAGACAAGCAGAAACTGTAACCTGTAACCATTTGACTATCACAACTGTATGTGTGACGGCAACCACACACTCGACACTCACCCTCTTGCTATTGTCTGAGGCACAAAAAATACAGAGCCCAGCTCCATCACAGAGCGACAAATGGTTTCAGGCTCACTTTCATTTATAAAACTGTGTTCATATACATAAACATTTGTTGTTGGTGTGCTGAACAGTGAAGTAGGTCCCTGACACCCCTTTCCCAAACACTATGTACTGTATGTGTTATGCAAGTCATGGAATCTACCGTATGATTAGTCAATGTATTCGCTAAGAAACCAAATAAATTACAGTTGGCTTTAAAACACTTCTGAAAGTTGAGCTTCAAAAACTAAACTTGACTACAATGCAAATGAAGCTGCTGCAGAGCTTGTCTCACAGTAACACCACTGTAAGCTTTTGTTTTTTTTTGTATCTCACTTTTCCTCCTTCACAGATTTGGTATAAACTGAATGCAAACTTTTCCCGAGGTAGACTCTGTTTCACTTTGTGTTCTCCTCCATGATGATGACATTAGGGCAGCGGGGCTGCACAGTGCATTTTTCTTTGCTGTTGTCCCTTAAGCAAATGAAAGGCACGGCTTGCATCATCCGTTCGTCTCTCCTCCCACTCTCTCGCCCGCTGGATATACTTTGATCAGGCATAATGAGTCTCTCACTTATGAACAAAATGTACACACATGGCTACATTCTCTTTAAGAGGTCTTTGTTCTGACTCCTGTATAAACACAATTATGTTGTTGTAATTATTTCATTTCATGCTGCTCAGGACCTTTTGAAGTACAACGCCTTATAGCTTTGTCTCAACAGGCTGAACACAGAAAGGTGACATTCAGAAACATTGATCTTAGAACATACAAAGTTGGTGTAAAAACTTTTAAAAAGGGAGAGTTTTATATTTTTGGACACAAAAAATTCTGTTTTCCTGAATCACCTTGCAGAGTGCAGTGGAAAGAAGATGATGCATGCTGCGGTTAGTCCACTTTAACCTGTTTTTTTTTTTGGATAATGATAGAAAAAGACCTGTGCCTCCAAGGTGGAAAAGGTTGGTTTTCTGCTTTGAGTGAGCTGCTGTCACGAATGAAACAAGCTGAAAAAGTACTTTTACACAAACTGAAAATCTAGTTTTTACTGACCAGCAGTATTTGGAGTTGTCACCTTGCTTGGAGTGACACAGATGTGTACCTAAGGCATGTGCAGTAAAACCCTGGCATCACTTTTACTTTTAGTATTAGGTGCAATAGATCAAGCACACTGCACAACACATGGAGGTGATGTTGCTTTATGAGTTTCAAAATAAAACGCCTGCTCTTTTGTGCCAGTCGGTGGTGGTTTGGCCACCTAATTAGGATGCTGCAACACATATATAACAACCTTGTTTCAAGAAGACGTCCATTCATACGCAGCAAACACAGCATGAATTCACTACAGCTGCTATGCCATAAGAGTTATAAAATAAATTCCAATGGGATTTCTGTATTTTGTTGGTATGACACTATTGATATATTCTTTGACATTACTAAGGCACAGAATGTTCCATCAACATGGTTCTTATATCCCTGGAACCCTGAAAATCTCCTATAGGCATTTATATACGGATGTTTGTGCTGCATTGAAAACTTCTGGACAAAAAAAAAAAAAAAAAAAATCAATTTCAGTACATTTTTTTGTATTTTTCATAAAACGTCTAGACAGTGTACAGTTCTACTCACATGTGAAATAATGGCATTGCTGAATAGCCTTACTTGTCCTTGGTGGAACAATATATGGCATGCGTGGGTAACACATATAGTGCCATAAGCCTATAAATGAAGGAAATTACAGTACAGCTCCAAGGTGTGACCCTGCGTATTGCAAGTAGAGGATGTTTCTGGAGGATTTGGGGTACTCCGCTTAGTTTCCTGCCACTGTGGCTTACATTCTGATCTTAATTTCAATCAAACCATCAGCTTTTCCAAACTCAGAGCTCTTTCCCTAAAGAAAAAAAAAGCTTTTAGCCTTTAGTGCAATGTTGTCTTCTAGCTTCCCTACACAGAAGAGAGACCAAATTCAGTTTGAGAGGAAAAGGTGATAGGTTTTGAGTTAATGTGTCCCTCTCTGAGCTTTGTTGTGAGGGTTTGTGACACAGGTGGAGAGAATGCTGATAGAGAGAGTATTTTCTAAAATATAAGTCTAATGGAAGGTCCCAAAAGGCTATTCCAAAAACAAACACTTTAAAACATTTATGCTGCCTTTATTTAGTATCAGAGTTTGTATACCGCTAATGCAAAAATTTGGAATGGAAGCACTGATGGGGGTCTCACATAATAAATGGAGGTCATATCTAAATGGGAAATGAGCTCCACGGTGTTCCGTGTTATTTAATTTGGCAAATAATGGTGTGTGTGTTGACCTGCTCTTGTGCTGAGATGCACACATGTCTGATGGTAGTACCTGATTCCGTTTTTATTTTATTTATTTATTTATTTTTAAATTATTATAATACCCAAGGCCCACTAATACCACCTCACATTTGCTACAAAGTTGTTGTTTTTTTTTGTTTTAAACTATAAAAATTTTCTTAGGAAACCCTTTGAAACATCCACTGCTCACACTTTGACATAGACTGTGACCTTCACCCTACATCTTAAGTATTAACCCACTCTAATGGGAGATGGTATTTTTGCTTCACGGTATGGGTTTTTGGTATGTAGTAATCTAGACAACAGCTGATAGAAAATTACCTTATTAAGTTTTATGACTGAGGTTGCTGAATGTCCAGATGTGGTATGATAACAATTAATATTACTATTATTATGTTTATAATTGTAAAATATCAGTTTTAGTGTAGATTTCTTAACTTACTTATTATCTGTTATCCGTTTTGTTATTTATTTATTTATTTATTATGTATCACATTCATAATTCTTTTTATAATAATTATTATAATGATAATTATTATTAAATTATAAATGCACTGCCTTTACAGTCTAAAAACAAAAGCTTTGGCTCAACAAAAAATAAATAAATAAAATAATAACAACAGTTTGTGTCAAGCTTTTTGAGTTATGACAACTTCTGATAAAATTATATTGAACCAACAAACTACATTGAGTTAGCTTTTCCTCAGTCTAAGACAGTCTAAGATATTTTTAATTACCACATACTTCATATTTGGCAGAGTAAACACAAGTTTTTAAGTTGATTACTCATAAAAATGAAGTCGTTCCAACTAATTTTTCAACAGTATTTAAAAGGCATTTTGAGGTATCATGTACTTAATTACCATAATTATGAACACAAGTTTTTAGGTGGAAAAACAATGTGTCTGTGGCTGAATTTAGATTACATAATGTAGTTAACAGTTACATCAATAATCAAAAATTGGAACACACAAATGAAAAGCCTTCTTTAGCTGAGCAGATTACACAAATATAACTATCATTCTAATCCACTGCTATGCTAAAGGGTAGGATGGCCAGATTACACTGCTAAATATGACCAGCCTTAGCTAAGTGTAGTAGTAACAGATTCCATCAAATTGTGTGTTAGCAGGTGTAGCCTAATTTCTCTGTGCAAGTCCACTATTGGTCATATCACCATTGAGAACATGCCCAAAGACAGTGCTTTGGTAAAATTTGTAAATGAAATGATACTCACCTTGAACATGTCCTCTGTATCCCTGTGTGATATTTGTTCAGCCTACAGCTCCTCTAATACACAGTCTGAACTGTCTGATTTTGTCCAGGCATATTAAGTGGGTTGGGGGACAGTACTTGAAATCCTGCACTCAAGGTTGGGAGAAATTAAGTAATCAAGCCAATTTCATTAATTTACTACAACTTGAATTTTGTTTTAAAATCAATGAATGCAGAAAATTGAGTTGAAATTACACACAGTATAAGATTGATGTAATTACCAAGATTATTATGTCAACAAAACTCAATGCAATTTAAAAAGCTTATCAAAATCACTAAATTCAAATTTCTATCATGCAACCATGCATTTAATTAAGTAGTGGGAAAAAGTCCCCTGAATTACTTTTTATGGCGTATACAGCTTTTCTATGCACCAACCACTTTTCAATTTGCCTGGTGTGTGTGTGTGTGTGTGTGCATGCCCATAGGGAGCACCTCGAGGTTCAGTGTCTTGCTCAAGGACACTTTGAGATATGGGCGGGAGGAGACAGGGACGAAACCGTCAACCCCTGTGATTAACGGACGACTCACTCTACCTCCGCAGCCTCCCATGTTATTATAATGATTACGTCACCTCAGCTTGGAAGTCATGATTATTTTGAGTGACATGTGCTGCAGAGTTGTGGTAATTGATGGGTGGAGTTGAGGGGTAATATAATTGCTGACACCAGACACCTGGTTAACACATACACGCCGAGAAACGCAGAGCATGTAAGAAGAAATATGTAAATTCTATGGACTTTTGCTCCCGGGAGCACCCTCAAGGATTTCAAGAGATTAAATATAAAGGAAAAAGCCCGTTTTACCCTTTGTTCTGCATAAATATATGCAGACATTCTGGTAATTAACCCTAATGCAAAGCATCCCTGACAAGACATTACACTCAAGGGTATTGTAGTCTTAAGGCTGGAACATCATTCTCCAGGTTGCACATAAGCAAACATGCACAGGGTTCATAAAGAGTCTTTTGCACGGCTGATTCCTTTATACTCATGTGTCTTATCTGTCAAATATTCAGTATAACCTGCATATATTTATGTGTATCTTCAGAGAATCGTAAGTCCAGCTATAAAGGTGTATGGACTACAAAAATGGAAGGTGATACAATGTATAAGACACAGAAACGGGTGACATGACTCAAGTGGCCACAACAGAAGGGAGTTAAGTTTGAACAAAAGGAATTTATTTTAAGCACATTAAACCAAATTAAAGGGATAACTGAATATTTACAATACAAGGTGTGGAAGTCAGTGGGTGTACGTGATGCGTGGGTAGTGAATGTGTGTGCGTGTTGAAAGGTGCATGAAAGCAAAGTAAAGAACCAAACCAACATAACTAAATCAAAAGGGAGAGGAGCAAAGCAGCATCAGAGTGGAGAGTCAGCCAGAGAGAATGAGCTGTGATGCAGTCAGGACTTAAATAACCTGAGAACACGACGGGACCCTCAGGTGTTCCAGGTTAGCTAACGAGCACCTGCAGCCAGACGGGTGACTCACACAGCGACCACAAGATGACAGCGGTCATCACGCAGGTAATATTTTTCTTCCATTAATATATGAACAAAATTCACATGTACAGTAGATGCACTTGTTAAAAGTGATGCATACATTGTACATCATATCCGCTCTTCCCCCATCTACACATCCCCAATTAAGAAAAAAAAATTGTCAATTGTTTAGGTTGTAACAGATTCCTTCTGTCAGATGCACAATCTGGCCACTTTTTCTCAGGAAAAGACATTATTTATATTCATGGCAGGTGTTTGGAAAAATCAATCTGTTTGCAATGTGCTGAAGAGACTGTTTAGGTGGTTAATTGCTACGAATATGCTGTATTTTGGGGGGGTTACCCTTAGCATTGTTAGGAAGACTGTGTCTGCAGTCCTCTAATCCAAACAGTTTGAAACATCTAAACGGTATCGACTGTAACAATAGGAAATATCTGAATGGCCCTCAGAGCCGATATTGTTTTCAAAGCATGCCCTCTGGCTATGAATGGCAAAACTCTGATGTCAGCAGTACAAAAGCAGGCTGCTGACAAAAGTAACCTTACTTCTCCTTCAGTTAAATATTTCAGTATTCTTCCCAGCTCTTCTGTTCGGGGATGAATTTAAAATGCGTCATGTGTTTCTGTCTGAGTGCGTTTTCTGTAGGAGTATCAACACGACTGCTCGCCGCTCAGTCTCTCTCTCCCTCAGTACATGAACCACTCAGAACCACAAGTGCGAATAAACATGTTTGATACTGCGCTCGTGCTGACAAAGGCATTAGTGTATTCTTTGGGTGCGTTGGCTGACGAGCTTCGATCAAAAGTGCCATCAAAAGGAGAGGAGCCTACTCGTCACATCAGTCGGGGCTCGAAATCACAAAGAAAAGGCGCCGAGGAGCTGAATAAGACATGTTCTTTTAATTCAACATGGATTGCAAAGACCGTACCAGTGTGTTTACAAGTTTTAACTCCCTCATTACAAGTCATGAATTCTCTTTTTTCCTTACTGGTTGTACACTTCTGGATTAATTCTGTGTTTTATATTGCTGCTCTTCCAGGCAGTCATTGGTTTCAAGTTCTTTTCTGTTCTGTATGAAAATAAACCAGCAGACTCCTGAAACCTGCTCATGTTGTGTAATGAATTACAATGAACATCAACATTTCATCGTCGTCTACTGCAGTTCAAGTGCAGATTGATTTCATCACTGTCTAACTACTTATATCCAAACATGGCAAGTTTCCAGATAAGTGACATCACCCCTGTTCTTGCATCCCTCCATTGGCTTCTGGTAAAATTCTGAATAAACTACAAGATCCTGTTGATTACTTATAAAGCGCTCCATGACCTTGCCCCTAGCTACATTTCCGAGCTCCTTGTTCCTCGTTCCACTACACGACCTCTCCGATCTACAAATCTCGGCCTTCTATCTATCCCCCTGCACAAATCAAAAGGTGACCGCGTATTTGCATTCCTGGCCCCCCCCCATCTGTTAGATAGTTCATCTGTTAGACACCTCAAAACTCATTTACATTGTCAAGCCTTTCTATAGACCTCCCTTCTTGTTCCCCATGTCCTGTTTTATTTCATTCTGGTTGATTTCTCTCTGTGTCATGTTTGCTACTTTGTCTACATGTTTGTCTTCTATCTGTTTCAATTTAAAGCACTTTGTAACTGTGTGTTTTAAAAAGTGCTATATAAATAAAAGCTTACTTACTTACTTACATGCCACTGTGTGTGTTCAGATAGCTGTCCTACTTCTCAGGCTCATACAATCCTTTAAAGACTTGTCGGATTATCTGACAAATGCAGTTACACTAAACTTAAAACTCCACATTTTTTCCTTACAAAGATTTAAAGTGGGATAAATTGTCTTACTCCGCAGTAGTCAAGTTTACATCCAGCTGAGATGCAAATTGTAACCCATGAAACTGTGAATTAATGCAAGTTTCTATGCACTGCTGTTATGCAAATATAAGGAGTTGGGTACATCACGAAACAGTTGGTGGTGCTAATTTTCCAGCCGGGTGCCATTAAACAATTGCAGAGGAAGAGGGCACGATGAGATGAAGTCATTTAAAGAGCACCAGTCAAACTTCAAATGATGGTAAACAAAATGTGATGGAAATATGACACATATGTTTGTTTCATGTATAAATTTGAGGAATGTTGGTCTTCTCATCGCTCCACACAGATCTGATGTTTTCCTCTCTTCAGTGGAAGCTTGAGTGATGTTTTAAGTCGCATGTTTCATATAAATGAAGAGCTAAGTACACCAACTTTACACCAACCTCAGCCAAGTGTAAAAAAAACATTTTCAACTTTGAAAAAAAAAAAAAACTTCTGGTTTTTCTTTTCAAGTTTTTCATTTGCAATTCAAAAATATGCATAAAAACTGGGATAGAAATCCACTTACAGTCAGTCAGTATCATTTATATTGTATGTTATCTCAAAATATGAATATAACTGATAAAAAATGTAAGCAAACTTGATGTCCATTGTGATGGATAACAACTCAAGTTTGCCCGATCTAGTAATTGATTTTTATACTGCACATACAAGTAATGGAAATCAATAGATGCCTGGAAAAGGAGGAAAAAATAGCAGTACATCCGTACCTGGATTGCTGAATGTTTAGTTATGAGTGTTGTTTGGCTCAAAAGCACAAATCAAACATACCATCACCAGGGGGAAAGGAGCCTACACATTCATCAAAAAGCTTTAAGAAGCTAAATAAGTACATACTTTTTTTCCTTCTATTTTTTTCTTGTAATTTGACATCAAAGAAAAGCAAAGAAAACATAAATTCAAGCCCAGCAGGCCATCGACAGGGACGTCTGTGAAAGACAATAGATTTAGATTGCGTATTAAACCTTCAGTGATAAGCAAATTTAAATCTCAAGGCCTCTCATTTTGTACCGAGTGTAGGTTATACTCTGCCTCTTTGATCTCGTCCCAAGACTCAGTCTTTTTCAGAGGTAATGAATCCAATTGTACTAAAAATATTCATCCCTCCCTGTTCCATTGTAATATTTATAAAGGGAAATTAGACCTAAATTAATTTGATTTTAGACCTTTGAAAAAAAAATAGTGTTGCTTGCAAAGAGAGGGTTGAATCAGTGCCTGCTACATGTGGTATACAATAGTTAAGCTGTCTGCAGTTCAGGGTGGGAATGAAAGGAAAATTCTTCAAATATATATATTGTTTGAATGATACATGGACTGTAAGCACATTGTTTACTGACGAAGTAGAAGGAGTCAGAAAATAATCAGAATTGAAAGAGGAATAATTATTTATCTGATTCAAAGTAATACAGTTTTTACCCTTTCATCCACTTACAGTCTACAACCTTGAGATGTTTTCTTGTCTTTCTAGGGATCAACATTTATTTCCATGTTATGCTGCATTCATTGGGTGTGTTGTAGTGCGGTGGAGCTCTTATTGTTAATAATGTTTTGTCTTGTGTGTTTCTTGTTTGAATGTCTATAGAATTGCAAATAACATATGTTTAACTTTCTTAGGTTCTTTTCTCTTTTTTTGAGTCTTGATGAACTAACAGGCTCAGGTGCAGACTTCGTATTTGTTGGTTTTTTTGGACAGTTCACTTGCCATTCCTCACACTGTTTACACATGTGAAGCGACTGCATCTATCTGTGTTTGTTGCCTTGAAGGCTATTGACCTCGGCCTTTCTTTCTCTCCATCTCTGTCCATCTCCTCCCTCCCTCCACCCGTCAGCATCCCCACACTGCCTCCTCACTCTACCTCTATCTATCCATCCATCACTCCAGGCTGCCGGAGGTATAAACATTTCATGTAGTGTGTGTCCGCGGGGCTACACATTTCCCTTACCGGAGTTCCATCGCTGCACTGCTCCAGCCTTGACCCCCTCCCTTCCCCCCCACCTCTCAGCCCTGCAGCGGTCCATCTGAACACCACCACAGTCAGACCATGCAGGGGTTGCCGCTAATAGTTGGCCTTGGCAAGGCAACAGCTAGCCAGAAGGGAGTAAGCAGACGAGGCTAACAGGGCTGTGATACCTTTGACAGAGCAACAGCCTCCCCAAAAAGAGCCTTGAGTCAAACAGAAAAACTGTTTCTGCTGAATGATTCTGTTCTCTACTTGCAGTACCTTTTCTTAAACCTCAGTGTTTTTTGTTTTTTTTAAATCCAGTTCAATTCATTTTTAAAATCCTGTCAGCTAACAACTGCAGAAACATCACCACTATCGTCATTACTGAACTACACCTACATACAGAGAGACACCATCACTAACCATCGTGAAAATGCTTTAAGTCCCCCTGTTGTCAAAAATGTGTTTTGTTTATCGTTCCTTCAGTTGGCTGTTGCTCTCTTCACAGTGCAGAATGATGTATGTGCAGAGTTTGTTTTCACATTCATCTGCTGAAGGCAGAAACTTTATCTGTGCTCACCTTCAATCTGAGTTTAAAGTGTGTGCCTACAAGCATGATTTGTGACATCAGCCATGTCTGGAGGGGCTCAAAATTGTACTTGAGTTAATATATATACCTTTCCACCTCTGGACTTTAGAGTATTGCCTGTTTATCATTTATAATTTGTTGGACTGCTGAAAAAGGTTTGTCTCCAGTCTCTTAACACAAGCAAACTTATGCACATGCAACAGAATTACAACTGACATCCACATCATGCCTCAGTCAATAACTCTAATGTACAGATTTTATCAATATGGGTCAAAAAACAGCCCACAGTGCAAATGCAAATGAACAACCAAAAGAAGATATAAAACCTAAAAAGCAGTGAAAATGACCAGCTGGAGATTTCCATCTTAATCAACCCATTTAGAATCAAATGTGACATTAAGCTAGTAACCACCTCACTAACTTGGAAATGCCTTTGAAAACAAAACTACTCTTAATGGGTCCCAACGGCTTCACAGTCAATTTCAGTCAAGTTCCTTCTTTTAAATGAGGCTTGTGGCCGAGCTCCCCGAGCTTTTGGTTCGGTGCCACGACTGATATCACCATCACTAATGGTGTGTTTAGCCTTGGTGTAGTAAATTGTGTAAATTAACCGGTGCATTTTAAAAAAAAAAAAACGTACATTTTAAATGTCTTTTGATGGGGAGTGGGCTAATTAAAATCACTTCATTTAGCTGCATTTCCCATGAAGTGATGAGTGCTCTGACATCTGGAAGCTCTGCGTCAATGATTAACCGCTGTTATAAAAAAGAAAGTTGTAAAACTTTCCTTTTTTAATCAGGTCTTAAATATCTCTGAAGCACAATTCATTGTTTGATACCATGGCAACTGTCTAGCTAACTTGTTGGTAAACTGAGCATGGGTAAAATCTTGTGTTGACATGTTCAGACTTTTTTGATTTTTAGGATCAGGGTATCTGTTATATTTAACCTAATGGTGAACATTTGTAATAAAAAAAAAACATAAAAAAAGATTGGAGAGTCACCACCTATATTATATAAATATGTCAAAAGTATCATTTCAAATATTAATTGCTGTCAGTAGTTTTAAATCAAGGAGATTTTTAACTGCAGTGGAATAATAATAGTTAAGTTCAAGTGCAGATAATAATTTAAATGTCTGTCCTGCTGTCTTTCAAACTCTGTGATGCATTGCACTGTGTAAGACAAATGGTTCCTAGTCTTTATAGCAAAGTAATACCGACTTGAAACCCTCATCACAGGTTGTATTTGTCTGTAAGCTGTGAGCAACCAAAGAGTGTTTTTCCATCCTCAGGTTGTCCCCTTTTAATAGTTTGAGGCCTGAGGACATAAAAAATTCCCAGTGTTCCACAAGAAAAAAAAAAGCAAAGACTGAAAAAAACTCTCTGAAACTCTGAAAAATATAAACTTGAAAATGTGATTTCTTGCACCACATCTTGACTCACATGATGGGAAGCAATGCATTAAAAAAAAGGATGTGAACTCAGTCCCCTGCAGAGTCAGGCCTTCCACCCTTCCAAAGTGCCCTTGAGCAAACCACTGAATCCTATCACCTCCAAGGTTGCTGACCCAGTGCCCTGACCTCTCTACAGGCATGTTAAAAGAGAATTTTACCCTGGAGGTTGATGGAAGCAGAAGTACAAGGAGAGAGTAATCTGACATTGGATTAACCTAATGAAAAAATATTAACTTTCTCTCAGGGTTTTTATTGGCTTTGATGATCTTAATTGTAGAGCCAATTAGCGTCTAACCTCAGACATCCTATATTGTGTATTACAGAAAGACCTTCTTAAATCCATAATGAACTTTGCATGATCCTTACAGCACTCACTTTGGGCACAACTGCTGTGGACTGATGTGTAGGAAAACAGATGGCTTCGCCTTGAGTCTGTAATGCTAATTAACTATGAGCTAATATAAGCAGTCATGAGGTGTTCCCCAGTGTATGGAAGATTTAAAACGCCCTAAATGAAAACACTCTACTTTTCCTACTTCTGCTGAGTGGAGACATACAGCTGAACCCAGGTCCAGCCCCAGACCTTATAAGTAAAACATCAAGTGCTCAGACAGTCCTCCACACTCGACTATGGAAATGGATGCAGCTTCGATTGAGACTGTAAACCAACTTCACCTCGGTCTGCCTGGGGTGACAGAAACTATTCCTAGCTTGGCAGAAAAGAGGAATAAGTGGACTATATTTCCTATGGACACCATCCAAGACACGCCGTCTTCTGAACAGCAACATCTCAGTACTGACTTTAACTGGGAGAGACGCAAGATAGTTATTGGTTGTGCTGCAAGATGAATTCTTGGAGGTCATTTAAATATTGAGAGTATTATATCAAAGGGAGATCAGCATTTATTGATGAACTCTAATTTGGATCTCCTGGCACTGAGTGAAACTTGGCTGAACAATAATATTCCCAACAAATATGATTGATGTTCCTTGGTATACTTGTTATAGAAAAAGACAGGCAATCAGGGGAAAAGGAGGGGGAGTCCTGATCTATACACCCTCAAGTGCTCTGAAATTAATCTGGATACATTTGATTTAGAACGTCTACTCTTAAATATTGTTGTCTTGTCACCGAAGATGAATTTTAACATTGTAATTCTGTGCAGTCCTCCTTCTTTCAGCGTGTCTTTTTATTGTGATTTAGATGAATTGTTGGAACTTAAATTGTCACAGTGAAATGATATTACTTGGAGATTTTAACATAAATTGGCTAGACAAAGGCAGTAAGCAAAAACTTAAAATGATCACAACCAAATATGAATTGCATCAAATGACAAAAGGCCCCAAAAGACTTACAAGAACAAGTAAAACACTTATAGATCTAGTATTTTACAAATAAACTTGCATGAGTGACAAGAACTTATAATTTACTGACAGGTTTGTCTGATCATAATTTGACCGTGATTGTCAGGAAACTGAAAAAGAAACGTTTGCAGAATTTTTCATATAGACCCAACGTCAGTAGTCCGCAGAATGGGATTCGATAGAATGAAATCTCTCAGTCTGAGAGTGAAGTACAGAATATAAATTGGGATTCAGCTCTTGAAACATAAGATTTAAATAAACATTGCAATCTCTTGATGGTTTCACTTCTAAATACAATTCAAAATGTATAAAGCCATTCAAATGTGGTGAAAAAACCAACCATCTCTGCCTTGGGTCAATATTGATATTTGTCTACAAATGAAAAAGGGGGATCTCGCAATAAAAAAAATCACTTTCCACAAAATTGTACATGGACACTCTTATTTTTAAAGGACTCAGAATAAAGTGGTCAGTGAATTGAGAAAAGCAAAAACCGTCTACTTTATACTGTACTTTTTATCTTTGGAGACATATCAATAGACGTATTAAACTAGAGTCTAATCAGAGAAAAGGAATAATTCGATTGAATGTAAATGGAGTGCATGGTAAATGCAAATGCACTTAATGCCTATTTCGTTCAATCAGCTTGAAGAAATGGCAGCAAGCTTTAAGCCAGTAGAGCTGTCACAGACTTAAGCAAATTCCCTTTTCATCACACAGACTGATCAAGGTAAAATTCAACAAATAATAAATTGAATAATTCAAAGCCTGAATATATATTTGGCTTGGACCATGGATGTGTAATAAGAGGTGGATAGGGCGCTACCGCTCAGCCTTGCAGCCAATTTTTCCCAGTAGTGACTCGTGGTATCGCATTGAAAAATCCCCCTGTGGCCCAAAAAGCATTTCCCCCATAAACCACCATTGTAAAAGAGACGTCTATACTGTTGACAGGACAGGATGGCTTTACAATAACTATTGATCAGAAGGAAATAGAGAAAGTAAAGTAGTTCAAATATGTAGGTGTTAACTTGGATTCCCAATTAAAATTTGAAGCACATTAGGAAAGTGTCCAAGACCATTGAGACTAACCATAACTGTTTGATTTATAAGATCTTGTTTACCTATAAAGGCCACCAAAACTGTATATGCACACCATGATTCTGTTGCATCTCTCTTATTGTGTGACCTTGTGGGGCCAGTCAACCAAATAGGCAATGAAACCTATAATGTCATTATACAAACAAGCTTTGCGAAATATTGGATTAGAAGGAAAAATGGAACAATTGTGAAATTCAGAAAAGGTGTAATTTATTGAGAGAATTTCATAAATCTCTCATTTACAAAACTGATTTTTAAGTGTGTGAATGGCCTTGTCCCAGCACTAGTCAGTCAAATGATTTTAAAATATAATAGCAAAGGAGCCATGTTGAGGGAAGCAGTTAGTGGAGACTGCAAACCAGCAAAAACAACATTCGGTCAATCCTCTTTTCCAGTTAAAGGCCCACAGATTTGGAATACAATCAGAAATAAAAACATTCACTGACTTTAAAGCTTTCAATACTAAGGCTTAAATACTACACTTTCAATACTACGGCTTAAACAAAGGCAAATCTATGACCACTGAGATACATGGGTTTATATAGGTTTATATTACATATGTAGTGGTTGTTTGTTTAGTCTATATGCCTGTATTAGAGTGTTGTATTATGTGTTTTATCCCTTAAAAGCCTAACCAGGGACACAGACTGCAAATAAGCCAATATGGCTAGAAGTCCTATATACATTGCATCGGTTGCATTTTATTCAAATATAACAATGCCTATATGTAGTGTCATGTAGCATATTTCCTCTAGTTTGCATGCATTTATTTTGCAAAACGTAACAATGTAAAGACACTGCGGCACAACTCCACTATGAGACAGCATGATAACACTGTATTGGAACATTTTAGATTCAGTAGCATCAGAGGGTCAGACATTCTGTTTCTTTGCTATATTTCCTCAGCGTTGCTGCAACCCACAAGCAGGGGCCTGCTTGAGGAAAAGAGCCACTCGAAGCATGAAATTAGTTCATGACAGCTGTAAAGACAAAGTCAATATGGACTAAAGAGAATTCTGCTCTGTATCAGTATGTGGGACTCAGTCAGTGAAACAGTCCACTATCACTTACTGCCCCTGTGCTGGGGGGCGAGTTCAGCTTGTCAGTGTGTGTGATGCAGACAAGGTGATATTATAAGGGGATGGAAATGAACCGCTACTCTTTCACAGAATTACATTTCACAGAGCAGTACAGCACACAAGACTATGGAAAATAACAGATTTTCTTTTGCTGTTATCTTGTGAACTGCTTTAAGATGAGTACGTACTTGTGCAGCTGTATGGGTCCTTAAGCAATCTCATTCTATGCTATCATGAACAGAGTGAGTGTACAGGTATGTTGTATAGATTTCTATTTGATAGATCAAGAGACAGAGAGAGCGGGGTGATGTAAAGGAGCAGAGAAAATTACATCACAAATCGTCTGCAACACAGAAAGCTTTTGCAGCAGAAATACATTTGTGCTTATCTCTGTCCCCTTTAAACTACATGATGTGACTTTAATGTTGGATCCAGTGCGAAAGCCTCACAAATTCCACTTCCTGCCTTAGACAATACAAACTTAAACCTGACATTTTCCTCCTTTGTGCAGCAAACACTGTCTAAAATGTGTCACTTTGCAGTAGAATTAAGTATTGACATGTTAATGCATTTTCTGTCAGCTGCTGAAATGCAGTGACAGGAACATTTTCAACAACAGAGCAGAAATTTAAAATGACATTTTCTCACAAAGAAATGACTCTGATGCTCCTAATATTTTAAGCGATTTCACAGTGAGACAGTGATCTATGATGGAGAAGAGCTGAACTCATCTTCTATTTTGTTCACTGTCTGAAAAGTGAATTTGGTAAAACTTTACTGATCCTACAAGGGGCGGAGAAGCTATGAATGTGCAGTTTTGCTCAAAAGGTCAAATTTAAAAGTTGACCTTAAAGCTATCTTTGTTTTAAAGAGCTACATTTTATACTTTGGTGTACCCTCACACTTTAAGCATTTGAGGGCACTGCAGCAATGTTCCCACAGACATACACAGAGAGAAATCCATTAAACCATTTAAATAAATATCTTTTTTAATGGCTTTTTTATGTTTATAAGCTTCAGTTAAACTGAGTTTTTTACACATTTTTGGTGCAGGTGGTTGGAGCATATTTTTCCACAACATTTATTTTGTGACTTAATGTCATTCGTATATTCTCATGTTTTCATCACAGTGGCTTTTTTTTTGAGTCAGTTTTGTTTGCATGCTGTTAAAGTATTTCTAATAAAGCTGCATATTTGTTGTGTCTGTGTAAATGATATTCAAAATTGTTTGGAAAGACTCCAGCCCTTGAGATAATGAACATGAATATCCAGATAGAGAAAATGTAAATTTAAGAAGGACAGGTAGAAACAATAGGTCCAGAAACAGCTGGATCTCACCACTATTTTTGCCTTATGTACATAATTTAATATTCACTGGTTGACGACCTGATTGTCTGAAGGATTGAATGATGTCTTGAAGAATCTAGGTGGAGTGGCGCAGTGCTGGTGTTAAAGCTGGTGAATGGTGATGGTGAGTGGATGGACACTTTGGAACTTGAGGCTGGTGAGACTCAAAATGGAGGTGTTACGATGAGAGGTAGAAAGAGGGGTAAAAAATGAGAAACTAAAACAGAGGGAGTATAAGTGGTAGGTGAAGGTGGTGGAAGATAGGAGGTGAAGGTTGCATGAACAAAGTCAACCAGGTGAGTTGGGATGGACTGTATTTATTAGGGGTGTGTCGGAATACAGATACATTATTTGGCAAAGGACAAATAATGGGTTTTATACGAATATTTGTTTCATACAAATATTTTAAAAACTATTTGTTTTTGGGAAGGAAAAAAAAAAAGATGTCTCCTCTGCTCCGCTGTTACATCTATCAGGGGTAAGTGCCAAGGGACTCTCCATAACCTGTTGTTCCCCTTTTCCTTTCCACAAAGTTAGGTTGTAAAAAATAGGCAATAAATGAAAAGGGCAAAGCAATGATTGCCTTTGAAGTTCTTCTACATGTTACACGGTGTGCTGTCTCTGTGTTATGGGTGTATAAATAGGTAGAGGTCTGTCTGCAATGAGTCGATGAGTAAAGTTTTAGTTCAGTAGTCAGTGCAGTCGTCTATGATCTGGGAGACTCCAGTTCGAAACCTGGTGTGGGGACCTCCTTTGTAAGGTAGTTTATTCATGAATACTTATTGTAACACTTTAATTTTCTAAAATTAAAAGCGTAATAAAAACAAAAACAGGGTTTTTAAGCCTCTTTCCACTTTTATTTGAATACAGATACAAATAATTTTGCTGCCTCAACAAATACAGATACAAATACAAATACTGGGATCTCTGCACATCCCTAGTATTTATGCAGTACACTTAAAATAAAACATGACAGGCATGACAGAGAAAAAAACGTATTAGTTAGAGCCCTAAATAGTAATTCTGCATTTGGCTTTATAAGCTTTCAGGTAGCAGTTCCTCAGACTGTTCTTGCTCTATCAGATAAAAGCAGAACAAACTAACAGCGAACATGACAAAGTTACAAGGTTGCTTTAAAAACCCTTAACTTCTCTGTCCTTTGCCTACAATAATTCAAAATAAGAAAAGAGTCTGGTAATGCTCAGTTATATTTTCCTTCTTCGTGGCATGTTGTCAAGAAGTGCAGCATTGAGAGGGAAGAGAAAAGAAGCACAGTAGATGGAAGAAATGGAAAGGAGACATAAGCGGAAACAGGGGAAATGTAAGTGGAATAGAAGTGAAAGGAGAGTGCCTCTGGAGTGCGCAGCCTATCTGGCTACACTGGAACAATAATACAATGGCAAAAGAGCAGGAAAGTCAAGGTAACATGTGAGTGTGTCTGCATATTTGTGTCCATATGTCTCTAAAGCAATGCTGACAATGCTGCATCATTAAATACCTATAATACCTTCACATTTACACCTCCTCTTTTGTGCTTATTTCAACACAAACATACAAACACATTTTTTTTCCGTTGAGTTATGTGTGACGGCATGTTGCAGGGTCACTCATTGATCTGACACTTCATTCATATTCAAATTAGCAACCTGATCCATACTACTTTCTCCTCCACCTCTGTGATCAATGGTTCATTTTGTAAAGCCTCTGTGTGGTTATTGGGGAATAAGCGATGTAAAAGCCGAGGGGAAATGTATCCAGCCGGCTCGCTGACAATGGCAGCGAGAGCATGCATGCGGCAGAGAACAAAAGATATGATGAATAATTACCCCTTCTTTGTGAATCGCTGTAATCCAAATGTGTGCCACATTCACCTATACAGCCTTTTCCAAGTGAAACAAATATTTGATTTCCACTCGCACTAATGCGCTAATGATAGATTTCTTACTCTACAAGTGCTAATTCATGTCACCAAACATAAAAGTCAGTCATCTCTACACTGGAGTGTTCATCTGACTCCTAAGATTATTCAATTTTATACCAGCTATTGAATCTTAAGAGGATTCAATAAGCCCCTGTTTTAGTTAAGTGTTTTCTGTTTGCCAAGAAAATTGCTGATATGAGTTACAAATGGCTGCTGAGTGACAGACAGACAGACATGCAGACAGATAGATATATAGTGTTGGTACCACTGATCGCATTTGCTGTTCCATCTGTGTGAGGAAACTGGTTGAAGGGCTTTTAAATGTAGAATAAATTACAAACAGAACTCAACTATCAAATTATGTTCAATTAAACATGCAGCATCTATTATACATGCAACATGCATGCTTGATGATGACAGGGATGAAGGAAGATGCAAATACAACGTGGCTTCCTTGGTGAGCTGTTGGTTCATTCAATTAGATATTTAACAAGACAGCAGAAGTGATTCCAGTTTATTTTTCTGTTAATTTCTTTGATTTCTGACTGAACGTCCATTGCTTATCTCAAACTGCCAATACAGAACATCTTTGTACACTTTGAAGGCATGAAAGTGTCAATTTGCCAAATCAGTTTGTTCTACTCCCTTAATTCCTTTCTCTTGTAACAATGAAACATAACTTTCAAAACACTTCATTTAGAGGCTATAATGTGACTACTTCACAATACAGTTCATTAATATCACCCTTATTTGTGAATGCAAATCAATTTCTTAGCAAAGTTATGATATTTTGGAGAATACTGAACATACCGATGAACAGAGGGCAAAGTGGATTCTGTTGCAGTAGTGGTCTGAGGGGTTTATATTGATATTTACATATTTTTTTTTCCACACCATTGGAATCCCTCGTTTTGTAGCTGCTGTAAACTCAAGCATACTAGCTGCTGTCCTCCACCAAGGAGCAAACTACAAACCTTTCAGAGCTACCTGTCAAGCCTATTTGATACTCCAAAGGTAAACCCTCAGTGGAGTATTCCTTCAACCGTCCCTCCTGAGCTGCACTGCCTTTTGTCTTTGTGTTTGAACCTTAGCAGTTGTGAGTTCTGTTAACTGTAGCACCCGTAATCCTCAGAAGCCATGTAACGCCTGTCAGAATATCCATGTTGCGGTACCATCTTGTACCTCAACACATTCACAGAAGGATTGATACCTGAAGTCTGGTACAATGCTTCACAAGATTGGCTCTCAAGGCTATCTGTGTAAATAAGGGGGTTTAGCTGACAATCTATTCCACACTTGATCCCTCACACTCTTCGTTTGATCCCTCCATAGTTCTTTCGTTGTCTGCTGTCCCCCAGGTGATCAGGCTGCTGGCCAAACGCTATTTCACACCCTTCCTCTATACTTCCCACCCATTCGATAGCTTTTAAGGCTCACTGTGAATAATAGTGGTAGACATTAAAATACTCCATATCCATCCTCTCTTCTCCTTTTTCTTCAAAGACTTTTCTGTCGCTAGGATAGCTTCAGGAACATACAGAACTGTATACCTCAGCTCTATTGTGGTTGGACATTTTCATAGCATTTTTTAAAATACGTTTGACATGCTTGCTCACCAAAAATTGAATAGAAATGTGATGCAAATTAGGTGTAACCCATGTACATGACATACTCTGATGATATTCATAGAAATATATACAGACTAAGACTCACTCTCTGGGAAAACATGTTTGTATTTGCTCAAATATGTTAAAGCAGCCTTATAAACAACAGTCCAAAGCAGTTTTATTGCATTATTTGCACACAAGGTATCATGTTTGATTTTTCCTGAGGCTTTTCATTAATGTTCTTGCTTATCTTTATTTTTTTATTTATTATATTCAAGGATATTTTCTTTTATCTCTGTATAGTCTTTCATTTGTAACTTTCTGTGAAGCAGTTTGTTGCCCAGGTTTTGAAAAGAGAAAAGTATACAGCTATATACATAAGCTTATTTTATGCAGTAATAATAATAGTGAAATAATAGTTATTGAAAATTTAACTAAACTTAATATAAAAATAACAGCTTCTCCAGTATAAAATGTAGAGTGGGACACAGTACAGTAGACGTAGCATCTTAAGGCACTCACACCTGAAAATCTAAGCTGTTACACCTGATATCAAGTGAGGTGCATTGAACAAAAACAAACAAACAAAAAAATCTCAGGGTAGAAACAGTGTAAGCTCTAAAGTTTCTTTACATACAGTAAAAGAAACTTTTGCATGCAGTTCAACCTCTGGGGTTGAACTGTATGTAAAACACCTGTATAAAACTACACATTAGAATGAATACAATTCCAGTATGAAAAGATAATTACAATATAAACTAAAATGTTTGGTTCAAGACATAGCAGTAGCTGCCTGACCTTAAAAATGGTCACAAAAACCACTGGATCATCTTTTTTACAGCTGTTATGTGACTCAAGTTTGTTCACTTTAACATGAGAGGCAGATTCTTCTTTAGAAAGATTAACATTTCAGCTGTCTCAGCTGTGGAAGCTGTGCTGAAGAGCCTCTCACTCTCCACACTTGTTGAAGGTGCACAGAGACATTTAGTAGACATTAGACCGCCAGGGAGGCCAGTCTAGGTTGGTTGACTTTCCAGTACAGTAGTGGACTGACCGAATGCCAAATAGTTGGCTCCCTGAGGTAGGTCTGCACTTCAATGTGTGCATTAACGGTGGCTGACTCAGGACCAGGTTCTATTGTGCTTTCCTCCAGGATTTCATCAAAAAACACTTCCAAGTCTGCTCTTGCTTGCAGCCTTCACCTGTGCTGATTCAGATGAGGTCCCCTCTGCTGGCTCTGAGGCTTCTGTTGTGATCCGCCTCAACGCTTCTTCCATTTTCCTTACATTTGCCATTAATGCATCCTTTGCATGTCTTGAGGTTTCTGCATTTGTGAGGTACTCGGGGCAATAAAAACACACATATGTAACATTTAAAAATGTCCTACCTTTAATATCAAGTGATTAATCCCATTCTGAAGGCTGATGCTTGATATGAAATAGTCATTAGATGTAGAGGAAGAAAATCGGTGTGGGATGTGTGTGTGTAAATCTCACACAGACTCCACATACCTGTCTTAATATTTTGGATCCAGTAGCACTGCAACTGAGTATAATGGCTCAGTTTCCACGTCTCTGAAATGTCTCTTCACAGCCTCAAGGAGGGTGCCTTTCATGGTCTTAATTCCCTCATCGGCCTCGTTTTCTCGAGTTAGAATGCGTTTAAGGACACTGACAATGGGGATGACATCAGTTGCAGATCCAGATGAAGAGCTTACCTCCCTTGTCAACTCCTCAAAAGGAGCTATAGAGCTGCTGCGGTCTTTTCCAGTACCCCCCACTGGTTCGCAGTAAATGTGGCTGGCAAGTCGTACTCCACTGTATATGCACACAGGGCCTCTTTCTGTGCAACGAGGCTCTCTATCATTTAATATGTACTGTTCCACCTCATTCGTACATCTTGTTGCAGACGCTTGGGCTGCATATTCAGCTCCACTTGAATATCCTCCAAGCGTGCATAAAGCAAGTGGTAAGTGCTTGAAATGACCCATAGTTTTTCTGCCAATAGCCAGTGCATCACTTATACTATGCTGTGATAGCAGTCCCTCGCTCACAATAAGTTGCAGAGTATGTGCGAAGCATCCCAAAGCAGCAACTCCAAGGTAATCCCTTGCTTTTATTAAGTTACTGGGATTGTCTCTTGAAATGACAGGGACTTTCCTCTTCTCAATTTTCCATGCATTTAACATCTCCTCCATTGCTGTAGTGATGGTATCTCCTGTGTGTGAGCCAAAAAAAAACTGCTTATCCTGCAGCACTGCTTTTTGCAAAGTAGAACTTGAGTCTATCCGCTGTTCTGTCAGACTTAGTAATGACATTGGACACACGTCTGAGCTTGAGATGTCAGTTGTGAAACTAACCATGGCAACGTTTTTCCAAGCATTTCCAAATTAATTTGCACTCTTGCTTGTACTTATTTGGGATAGCCGTTTCGGAGATGAAATGCCAATTTGGCAATGTGTAGCGAGGCTCCAAATGTTTGATCAAACATCGAAAACCCACAATTTCAACAACAGAAAAGAGGTTGGTCATCCAGAACAATGGATTCAATGACTTTCTCTATTATCAGCTTTGCTTTGTTGCTCTCTGGAGGGACTTTCTGATGCCTCTGAATTGTTTCCAGCAATGTTTGTTGTTGTGGCACACTTTTCTTCTTGGCACTTGTTGCCAGTATAAATTTGGCATACTCGTTTCCATGATGCTTCTGCAAGTGTTTAATCAGATTTGTGGTGTTGAAGTTTCCAGCGCTGCTGCCACCCTTCGAAACACTTGCAATGTATACATTGCACTTGGCTGTTTTGCTTTTTTCCTTCCTTGAGTTTATTCCAGCTAATTCCATGCAGCTGACATGATGACAGTGCTGCTGACAGGTCTCGCTCACATTCTAGCTACTGTTAACATGATATCTCATCTCATTTGTGTTACTTGTGACACATCGCTCTTTACAGCTTGTCACTCAAAGTTTAGTTAAGCATTTACGTGATAGTTTAGGCTAACGGATTGTATGGGATTATACTTTTTTTTCTTCTGATATCCGATCCAGTGATTTTGGTCGGTATCGGAGAGACACCGATCGGATTGGCACATCCCTAGTTCATATAATTTGGGGATTTTTTTTCTTCATAACACCTCCACACACTATAAAGTCATCAGCAGAAGATCAATGAAATTGCTATGCTGAGCAGAGTTAATGTGTCGCATTTAGACTATTTGCATATTAGAACAGCTAAATTTCCCTCTGGCATGATTAGTTGGTAAGCTGTCACTGCAGTGCTGCCACAAAGAGAAGAGAAGCATTAGTCCTCTCCAGGTAGTGACACCTGCAACATGAGCCTGTCTCTTTCTCTTCTATATAAAATGAATCAAAGCACTTCGGGTTAAAGAGTAATTTGCCAGTCTGCCTTAATTTGAATATGTGAATGCATCAGTAAGGATTTAGTTTAGAAGAGAATAGAAAACATTTGATACCACAACATCGATTAACAACAGTGCCATTTGCTGCCTCCATGTGTGTGATTTCAATCGAATAAATCATTAGGCTTGTTGTCAATGAGCCTGGAAGAATCCCACACTGGCTCATTAATGGCGGAATAATATTGGTCAATCAATACACGACAGACTTAAAGCAGACTGGAATGTAATCTCCTGTATAGATAGAAAGCCTTCACAATCAATAACATAACAAACACAGTGAAACATTATCTTATACAGCTAGCAAATGGAAATCCTGCAGCCATGTCCTGTGACAAATAATTAAGGTCTATATGTAATCGCAAATGAACCTGATTCAGACTCTGAATTAGAAAAGCAAGATAATCTTTACATCTGTGACATTACACGGTTTTCTCATTGTCAACAAATCTTATGTGCAGAGTGAAACCAACAATGAATTCATAATACTTTAAAGTATTGTGTGTATACCAAAAGCCTAATATATCATATCCCTCTGTGCTGCACTTCAGTACAAAGTCAAGAGGTTGTGATACGTCGCACAACAAGCTAGTGAAGCACCGTAAACAGAACCGCATTCCCGCACATGCTCAGTGGCATCTGTCTTATACAGCGCTACTCTTCTGAGACTGAAAATGGTTTAAGACTTTGGAGCCGTTTCTAAACAAACTATGGTAGCCATCGTCTCAGGGTCGAGGGAACATGTCACCCAGTACAACAGTATGGCTCACTGATGTATTTTTAATAGTTTTTGGACAACAGCAGAGATCTACGGCGCAGACAAATAAGATATATCAGACTTTGGATACACACACACACACACAATACTTGTAAATAGGATGAATTCATTGTTGGTTTGGCAATGCACATGGGATTTGTTGACAGTAAGAAAAATATGGAAAGTCACCAGCCTTATCTTTCAAATAATAGTTACCTCCAGATTTGTCAGACATTTCCACAAAAACAAATGACCGTATTCATAGATGAGATGTCAATCAACTCTGTCTCCTAGAAATTATACTGATATACATCTAAATTGCAACAGCAAAAACATTTTGCTAGACATGTAATGCTGGCTGAATTAAGTTTTCTCTCAACATAATGAGAAAATGTTGTTAATTAACATATATGGCAAGTTGCAAAAATGTTCAGACACAATGTACCTAATTGGTTTTTGTCCCCCCACAAATTCCCATAGAATTAAAAATCCTTCTCCTCACCTACAAAGCCCTTAATGATTAGGCACCATCATGTCTTAAATAACTCATAGTACCCTATGACCCAACTAGAGCACTGCGCTCCCAGAATGCAGGACTACCAAAAGTAGAATGAGAGGCAGAACCTTCAGCTATCAGGCTCCTCTCCTGTGGAACCGTCTTCCACTTTATGTTGCTATAGGCCTAGACTGCTGGAAGACTTCCCATGATGCACTGAGCTCCTCTCTCCTCCTCCCCCTCTCCATCTGTAGATATACATGAATGCATGTTAATAACTTGGCTTCTTACCTGGAGTTTTTGTGCTTTCTCGTCTCACAGGTTCCTATGGATCATGGTCATGGAGCACCTGATTATGGATTGCGAGCTTCTGTGGGTCGTGGTTGCAGACCCCGTAGTGCTGTAGTCCTGCTTGACGCCCATGCCTGCTATTATTATTATTATTATTATTATTATTATTATTATTATTATTATTATTATTATTATCTAAGCCACACTATGATCTTTCACTAACCTTAACCAAAGTGCTTTTGTTGCCTAAACCTGAATACACATGGGACTCAGGATGCAAACTCCTGCATCTTATACATTCCTCATCCACCCTGACTTCCTCCCCTGTGCCCTCAGAGTGATATATAAATGTAGCGCTTCATTCATTCAACAGAACTTTACCCTGTGAACATAATCCAGGCAGTGATTACGTTTGCCAAAGCAACATAACTGGGAAAACAGTTCAGTTGTATACGAACATAATTTCTAGGAGAAGGGTCAATGAGGTCTTTCATCCTTGTCGCTGCACTAGTGTCTCCTACTGGTTGCGGAGTGAGGTGTGGAACTAGGGGCAGAAGTGTGAACCTCTCCATGTGTTGTGTGAAGCTCATCTCTGGCAGGTGCAAAAAGCTGGAAACACACTGTGTCATAGAGGTAACATGTAAATGCCTCAGCCCAGTAGGAACCACTTTATGTTCATATTGGATGATTTACATCCAGCATTCAGTGACAGTGCAGGAAGCAGTGTGCACTTCTTGACAACCTAAGTCCAAGATGGCGGCGTGCATAGACGCAGCATATATTGCTAAGTATATTTTTTGTATAATACTTTATCATGTTTAACTACTTTATTTTATTCTCTATTTATTCCATTTTATCCAAGCTGCTATACTGAGGATTGCTGCCAAACTGTATTTCGTTGTGTATTAATACAATGACAATAAATAATCTATCTATCTATCTATCTATCTATCTATCTATCCATCTGAGACCCTCAACTTTTTCTCCCTGTGATGTTAAGTCTGGACTGAGTGGGAGAAGGACAGATACTTTGAATATTAAGATGAACTGACTGTGCTCTTACATTGACATAGATGTCCTTTGTGTTTATTGATCTGTTCTCTATCAATATTCATGGATAGATTGAAGGGGAATCTGTAGGTGGGCAGAAGGTGGATGTTCTGTAAATGTCTAACATGCTTGAAATGATTCTTCAGTATCAGTCTGTCAGGTTTTGTTGTTCCTTATGCTGTTTTCACTGTTTTAATATGTTAGTGTGACATATTGGAGAGGTTTCTGGGTTTTTGGTTTGCTCTGTGTTTTTCCTCCCGTGTCCCCAGCCTGCTTTCCCCCCCCTCACACTTTCCCTCCACACCTGCCCTGCATTAGTCTCGTTAGCTTTGCCCTGCATTAGTCTTGTTCGCCCTGCCTTGTTTCCCATGTCTCCTCCAGCCTATCAGCTTTTTCCTGTTCTCCTGTTCCACCTGCATCTCATCCTCTTGTCAGTTTAGTTTGTATTTACGTCCTGGTTTTCAGTTTAGTGTTGTTGGATCCTTTGTTCTGTATTGTTCTGTTTTACACTGATCTGCCAGCTTTGTTATGCCTGCTTGAGCCTAAATAAAGAAGTTATTCTTCAGCTTTGCTCTGCCTACAGTTTCCTGCATTTGGGTCCACCTGCTCCACTCCACCTAACACGGTTCCTTTGTTTGTTTTTACTTGCTTAACCCTAAAAATAGTTTATTTCCTCTCACCAGGATATTTCTCCAACCTTAACCAAACAGTTGTTGCCATGTATTGTACTGTAGCAAGAAGTAATTTCAAGTAACGGTCACAAATACACTCAGTACTGAAGGACACCAGGGACGTGTGCTTGTTTGAGATGGCAAATCACATTATTGTCATGTCTCATGCACATGTCCCTGTGATTCTTCTGACATTGCACAGGGACAACATCCACCCAGCACATTTGATAACCATCACTGTGATGGAAAGAGTATTCAGATGCTTTATTTAAACATGCATTAAGTGATTTTTTTGACCACTTGGGGGCAGCAGAAACAAGTAGTGACATGAACACAACATTGGCATCATCAACTTTTGAGTTTATATGCTTTACTTGACAGCAAACAGTTGCTTTATTTCCACATCCAACATTGTCATTCATTTGAAGTTGTGTTTCTGTCCACCTGGTGAATGTTAGTCCAATATTTACTCTCTTTTAGCTCTGTTTTTGCTTTCTACCAACTCCTAAAGGGAACTAAATGTTCCACTATGTTCATCAGCTAGTCGGTAACTGTCTGTTTGGTGCAGAGCAGGTAGTGTACAGTGAGATTTTTGAGCTTTTTCTCTGAAAGCAGCTTCTTGCAAGCGGCCAAAAATGATGCCATGAAAGTGCTGAGAGCGAACCAAAACAGGAAAGTTGCAGCCGGACAGCTAAACAATGAGCTGAAACTCACTATAAAGCTCTGCAAAGCCAAGGGGAACTTCAGAGTCGCTGAAAATTCACTGTAGCTTCATCACTATGAGTCACGCCTCTGACATTACACACTGTCATTTCATACATTGTTATTATTAAAAATATTCCATTACAAGTTCACGTCCTTTATTCAAAATTTAAACAGATACTCATTTGACTAAAATCTATTAAAAGCATGTTTAAATTGACTTTAGTGCCCCTTAATGGCATTATCAAAAGAGACACTTTTGCAGACAGCAATGCAATCAGAGTACTAACTCTAGCTGTCAAAAAATGTAATACAGTAAAAAGTACATTTCCCTCTGACATGCAGTGGAGTAGAAGTATCCAGAAAAATAAAATGGAAATACTCAAGCAAAGCACCTCAATATTGTACTAAAACCACTTGAATAAATGTAGTAACTTACTTTCCACTACTGGTAATCCCTGGTCAACCTTGATTAGAATTTATATCTAACTTAGGCTTTATGAATTGATGATCCATTGCTGTGTCACACTTGGTTTTAAATCACAGGGGTTTTAGTATGCTATCTGTCAACTGCTTCAGATTTAGCAATGTGCAGTGTGTGCTGCGGTGGATATTTAGTTTCTGGATATTTGCAGTTTGTCTTTGATATTTTAGTCCTGCCATTCATTTTATCTTTTCAGAACTGGCACAAAAGGCTAAATTAACCAATTCCAGAGCGTGTAAAAACTCCTTTTGAAATAAACCACTGCATGTAAAACAAAGCTTGGATTTGGATGGTACAGTATGTCAAGTTGGGATGCCGTGATACACAGGATTTTACATAACCCGTAATTTGATCAAAGTAGCCACATAATGATGGTAACATGCATGAATTTGTAAATGCCAACATAATTTGTGCCTCTTTATCTCATTATGTTTTTGAACAATGTACAATAAATATGAGCAGCAGAGCATGTGAGACTACACAGTGAGTTCAGCTGTCTAATGTAATTGCATGGTGTTTCCTCTGTGTCTTTGTGTGCTACCAGTTTTACATAAAATTCTATAAGCTTCCAATCATGAATTAATTATTTGTATGACCATTCAGACCAAGGTGATCGTGCAAGAGAGCTGCTTATTCTGCATCTCATCTCAGCTCCAAAAAGCCCTGATTTACATGCAAATGAGGCTTGTTGCAGCTAGACATGGTGTGTGTGTGTGTGCATGCGTGTGTGTTTTAGAGAAACTCAGCGTGTGCACCTCTACTTCCGAGCGCCTCTGTCTGCCTGCAGCTCATTAAGGGCTGGGCATCCATTGATTACAGTCATGTAGTGGAACGGCCTCCTCTTTTTCTACCTCTTTGATTTAAGACACTGTACGGAGAAAATCTTGATCTATTGTATATTGATGCTTGTCTGAGCATGTAGAAAAACTGAAAAGGGGGAAAAAAAGGAACTCTCAATGGGAAACCTCCTTTTCATCTACTCTACATCAGACCTCCAGCAAACCACACACACACACCGTCTACCCTGCACACACACTTGCGGCATTTACATTTTCTCCACACTTGCTCTCTGAGTATCAGTTGAATGTTTGATGGAAAGTCAGTGACAAAGAATCTCTACAGCCGCCCCAACTGGGAGATAATCAAATTCAATAATAGTCTTGACTCTGCACTCTTTGGTGCTCTCTTAGTATATTTCTATACTCTCTTTCCGAGATACCTCACGCTTCCTCTCTCTGTCTCTCTCTCACTGTCTCTCTCTCACTGTCTGTCTCTCTCTCTTCCTCTTGTTGTTGCCAACTTGGCGAATGCTAAGTGAACTGATGCATCCTATACTGTTGTTTCCAAGTCTATGTTGAATAATTCAAAAGGTTTATGTGACCATGAGGACCACCTGAAACACACACACACACCTACACACAGTCAGGGGGCCACACTTTATTTGAATATAGGCCTACACTTTGTGCTTTTTATGAGTCTATTAAACACTTTATGTAAAAACTATCATAACTTAGTTTTCTCTATTAGTTTTTTCTTTCTTGAACATGTCCGTAAGTTGTAAATAATGACCTGAGCTAAGTTAATATTTAAACAAAGGTTGATAACAGAGGCCAAAACCCCACCTCCAGTTATCCATCAAGCTGGCTCGTTGCACTTATTGATTTTTGTCCATTACAGGGCAAATTTGCAACAATGAAGTGCTGACTATCATACGGCTATCTTGTTAGGAAATGGCCTGTACACCCCACAGAAACAGACCAATATGGGCTTCCCATTGGGAATCATCTTTTTTGCCACCTGACTAGTTTAAGTCTAAATGTTTGACTCTCTTCACCAGCCAGTCCTTTACTTCAATATTCGTCCTTTTTGTATTGGACATTGAGCATTCAACTGACATATGTGAGTGTGTTTGCAGGAAGTGGTTGCCCATGAGAGCTTGTGAGAATTATACGGACCAGCGAATCAAAAAACCAAAGATCTGGTTAGGTTCAGGGAAAGATCATGGTTTGGGTTAAAATGATCACGTTGTTAAGGTTAGAGAAACGTGGTGAGGGTTAAAGTTGCTACTTCCTTAAAGTTAGACGACCTTTATCATGGCTACAGTACTAACCACAGGGTTAAGGTGACGGGATAATTATAGTTATGGTTTTTAAAAAAACTGTCCCATATTGTGGTTGTAAACAGAAACAAACAGCTGTTTACTGCGGCAAAGTCTAATGTTGGGTTAATGCCTCCATCCACCTCTCCTCCTCCAAACGAGGAAAACTGTTGACATATTTATACACATCATCTAAACAGCACCACAGCTCTAGATCATAATTACTACGGCCACTAGATGGCATCTGTCACTCGAACGTAACTATATGTCATTACGACCTATTTTTTCATTTTTCTTGGGAGGACAGTCTCAACTCAACTGATTAATGTGAACTTGTTTGCAGCAAGTGGCTGCTTGCAACATGGTTGTCCATGAGAGCTTGTGGGAATGAACCATATGGACCAGAGGCTGTAGGGTTTTGATTCTCACATTGATTCATAGCAGCAATTCTTGGCAATGTTGGCTATAGTCGGTCATATTGTGTTATATTTTACTAAATTCTATTGTCCAAATTAATGATTCTAAGCGATAGAAGATTAATTGTGGAGGTTTTTATGTGTGAAGTTGCACCTGATGTAATATATCACAATGGAAGTTGTCATGGTTATGCAGGCAGGTGGACCCAAATGCAGAGAGCAATAGGAAGGCAACAAGAACTGAAGAAAATAACTATTTATTACCAGACTCTGGTATTGGTAGATGGAGGCAAAAACAGAAATTGGCTGGCTTGAGACATGAAGAGCAAAATTACAGCTGCAAACACCGGGATACAACAAACCGACAAGGAAGTCAAAGAACAGACATATAAATACACAAGGAACTTATCGTAGAACAAGACATAGCTGGAGTGGGGCAGGCACTGGAAAAGGACGGAAACAAAAGGATTGGTTAACAGTGAAGACAATGAGGGTGTGGCGGGCAACAAACAGGGCAAGGCTAACGCGACTGAACACTGAACAGGTCAGGTGTGCCCGGGAAAACAGCCTGAGCAGGACTACAGCAACACATGAGAAACACAAGGTTACAAACTGTCAAGAATACAACCAAAGCAAGGCAGAGATAAAACTATAGAAAACAAGAGCCCTAGATTCAAAGGAAAAACAGTAAACCAAGCTCAAGCAAAGAAACACAAATGGCAAATGCAGTTATCACAATTTTTAGCCCAGAGCACATTCAAAAACACGCACAGAGAAACACCAAAAAACCCCAAAACACAAGAAGTCCAGAAACAGAGTCCATGACAGAAGTTAATTGTATTGAATGTGAATTTGATTATTAAGTGATTTTGCAGACATTCAGCATTTTGTGAGATATATACTAACAAGCCTCTAATGACTGAGTTGTCTGACTACATTTATTCTTGTACATTTTATAGTATATTATATAGTATATTGCTTAATGGAGCTTTAACCCTTAACTGCTTGCCTCATAGTTCTCTATCTGCAGTAAATCAGTCTCAGCTGCCAGTTTTAATAGCAACCAGCTGAATGTTTACTTAGTTACACTCTCATTATCTGTGTTATCTCTTGGAACATCAGCCTTGCATCAGGCTTACAGATATTATCTCATATCGACTCCTGAAAATGGACACAGGCACCAAAAAGGCACCATAAAGGTGTGGTGGGTTCTGCTTCAGTTACTTCTACACATGCTTATACTTCTCATGCCACACTGGAGCTGAAATTATGTGATGTGCCCTGCTGCAGCATCCCATCAGCCAGACAGTGCCAGGCTCACACCAGCTCCCCTGCCAGCATCCACGATCATCCTGTTGAATAATGCAGAGTCGGTTCTGCTCCTTCTCTCTCAATCTGTCATTCCGTCTGTGCACGCACAGCGGCAGCATCAAGCGCACTGAGATGCCATCAACATGCTAATTGCATGCAGTTAGGTCTTCCCATGGCAAACGGTATAAAGATAGGCCATCCGACAGCCACTGACTCATTCATCATAAGCGGGTTACAGAGCTTAGGGGATCAATATCAATGCCATGTGAGCATTCCATCAATGTCGCCGTTAGCACATTAATGGCACAGAACATTTATACAGGTCCCCTGACATGCACACACATGCACACACACAAATATGCACACACGTTCACACACACATTCCTTCCTGAACCCTAGTTTTGAATCACAGCTTGAGAGATGGAGATATTGTAAATCATCCATCTAATGAAGAAAAACACACAGACATAAACAAATTGATTGTTGATAATACAGATCTGACGTGTGGATTAAGCAGAGGAGAGAAGAAAATAATGCTTGGCAGTGTGTTGCTTTTATGGCCATATCTTAAAGGAATACGACTACTAACCCATAGATGGTGATCAACTAAAGTAATAACCAATATAATGTGTTTTTTGAGCCTTCTAGTGGTTTAGTAATTGTGACAGGAGCAGAGGAGGAAATCAGATGGCATTATATAACGACAAAGATATCGTAGGAAGAAGGTCAGGGTGGATGGGTGGATCAACAAAACATCGGACTCTAATATTTCCTGATTCCTACCGTGAGTCAACATTGTTTATTTTTAACGATGACCACGATCATCCCCTAACCTAAAACATGTGGTTACTATTGTAGCCAATAATTACTACATTTTGCTAACCTTAAGGAAATAGTACTTTTAACCCAAAGTTTCTTTAACCTTAATGTTCTTATTTCAACCCTAACCATGATCCTAGCCCAAACCTAAATAACTTGTTCTTGTGCCTGAACCTAACCAGAGCTTAACTATAGTGTTTTCACATCCTAAAACACATTCATTTTTCATCAGTGGTTTGTAACAGTTTTGGAAGGAAGAGACAAACGATCCTTCTGCCAATTGCTGCCGATAGGAGCATCAGATCAGAAAACAACCACAAACATCTCTCACTTCGTTTTTATGATTCTTAAATGCAAACAGTTAACCATGCTAGCTGGGCAGTGGAGAATTAGACTACGCTGAAGTGGTGAAGAAGTTTAAATGTGCATTTTGGATGTAATCACGTCAATGGATGCAAGCTATAAAGTCTTCAGAGCCACCTGTCTGCCCTACAGGTAATGAGTTTTTGATACTCAAAACGTTTTTTGAGGAGCATTCCTTTAATATTCTACCTGAACACAAAATGCTTCACTCCATATATGAGGTGTAGTTTGGCTTCCTCTTCATTGGGTCCAAAACCAAAAACTCCATTTGTGATTTCCCAATAAATGACTTAATAATATAGATATATGATTTCATTTTCATATCTTTTCATAGTTGACAGGGGCATTTGGGCTGATTGTGGAAAAACTCATAATTGAGATGCCTGCATTCTGACATTAAAATATTATACAACACTTGTGTCTCCAGTCAAGATAAAAAATTCAGACATCACTGGCATTTCAATCAGCAATTTGACCAATGAGGCAGTCGTCAGTGCCAGAATTTGCGGGTCATTAACCGTTTCATGCTGTGCAAACATCAATGAGAAAATGCCTGCCGAGGGATGCCATCTAGCCAGGATTCTGATTTTCTGTCATGCCCAGTTGGTTCTCGGGTAAACCAGCTTTGATATTGCACAGTTTGAGGTCGCCTCTAAGCTGATTATGAATAGAGATCACAGATGGAATTTTATTTAAATTGAATTAATACTGATTCTTGTCTTTGCAGGAACAACAGCGAGGCCCTGGACACCCAGCAATGGCTAGATAAGGAGCAGTCAACTGATTCTTCAGAATGCATGGTGATGAGTAATCCATCCTATTGTGCAGGCGTCTGAGAGCTCCCTAATGCTTTGAATATCTTAGCACCTGGTCCTATTTTCAGACAGAGAATGAATGATCTGAGCCGAACCCAACATCGGCATGCTGAGAGACACATGCAAATGAAATGAAAACTAAAATACACATGTTTACACCAAATGTGTGAGGACAGTCAGAGGCTCATGCTGTGGATATTGGAAAAAAAAATACCCCTGCAACTGTCATCCTTACCCTACGGTCGTTATGCCCAGTAGGGACTAGTTCAACTCCATTCCTTTGCAGTTTTCCGTCTCACTTTCAAGCCCAGGGCGGTGGGCATCGCTACTGTGTCACCTGGCAGGCAGGATGATGTTTTCAAAACCAAGCTTTTATGTGGCACTCCAGGGTCTGAGCCAGAAAAAAAAAATCACCTTTTCATAAAAGTGGAAATTTTACAGAGAGAGTAACCGTGACAAGCAAACAGAAAGCAGAAGATTGTATGGACTTTTTACTGCATTAGACGACACAAGAAGCTGCAGGTTCACAACAACATAATCACTTTATATGGTCATTTTCAATGTTGTAGACTACTGGATTGCATTAAAGGGGTTTCTTGTATCCTTTATTTTATTTTCAGCATTATTATTTGTTTTCATTAACAGGGACATTAAAACCTTACTCCACCCTACTCTACTTTGACACACAGTGACAAGTCCACAGAAAGTTATCACCAACTCTGCAACTCTACTATCTCTTATAATTAATTCTTTATTTTATTTTATGTATCCTTTATTTAGCCAAGAAGGTCCCATTGAGATACAAGATCTCTTCTTTCAGGGAGTCCTGGTCAAGACGGCAGCATAAGTGGTTTCACATGAAGAAAAACAATTTCACATGATAAGACACATACAATACATAAAAGATGAACAAGAGAAACATACAGACCATACCATAGTTAACCATAACACAATCCACCTCAAGTCAAAATTATATAAAACAGCAACATGTTTCCTTACAGGGCAGTCTGTAAAAGACCTTTAAAGGTATTCAACAAAGGGAGTGCTTCTAAGGTAATGGTATTTTGCAGCTCATTCCATGCCCAAGGTGCATAAAAGGAGAAAGCAGTTTTACCAAGCTCTGAGTGCACCCTGGGGACATTTAAAAGAATCTGATTAGAATATCTAGTGCTATAGTTGCTGGTATGACAGAATAAAAGGCTGGATATATAAGTAGGTAGTTTACCTAACAATGTCTTGACAATAAATTCCAATGCGTATTTTGCTCCTCTGGTATAGAGAGGACCATCCGAAAGATTCATATAAAATGCAATGGTGAGTGCACTTGTTACAAAACGTAATGCGACATGATATGCAGAGTACAAATACGTTATTCGGCAAAGCACAAATAGTGGTTTTTTTTTTAAGGAATATTTGTTTCATACAAATATTTTCAAAATTATTTGTTTTCTGGAAGAAAAAAAAAACAAAAACATGTCAAATACCAGCATGCAGGTTGGTTACATTGCTATCTCAGTCTCTGTCCTCTGCTCCACTGTTACGTCTGTCAGCAGGTCTCAGCGAGGAGAATCACATCCACCTGCTACATGATGCACATTTCCTTATTTGGACATCAGTCCCGGAGTTGGGGGTGTTCCCCAAAGATAAAACTGAGCTACTGACACATGTTCAGTGCACCCAATGGACTCTCCATAACCTGTTGTTTCCCTTCTCCTTTCCACAAAGTTAGGTTGTAGGAAATAGGCAATAAATAAAAAGTCTTTGAAGTTCCTCCCTACATGTTACATGCTGTGCTGTCTCTGTGTTATGGGTGTATAAATAGGTAGAGATCTGTCTGCAATGAGGTAATGAGTAAAGTTTTAGTAGTCAGTGCAGTTGTCTATGATCTGGGAGACTCCAGTTCGAGACCCGGTGTGGAGACGTCCTGCGTAGTAGGTAGTTTATTCATGAACACTTATTGTAACACTTTAATTTTCTAAAATTAAAAGCATAATAAAACGAAAAACAGGATTTTTAAGCCTCTTTCCACTTCTATATGAATACAAATACAAATCATTTTTGCTGCCTCAACAAATACAGATACAAATACAAATACAGGGACCTCTGTACATCCCTAATGCAATCCAGTTTTTTTAGAGAGATAAAGTTGCATGCATGTAAATGCCATCACCATAATCTAATACAGATACAAATGAGCTTTACACAATTGTCTTTCTGGCTTCAAACAGAAAGCATTTTTGAACGGGAAAAAAAGCCCAGTTTAGGTACATCAAAAGCTAACTTTTCATCAAGCCATATGCCTGGGTATTTGTAGGATACATGTACCTTCTCATGTCAAAATAGTGGAATCAGCTGCTTTAGAACGAGAACAAGTGAAGGTCATAAATTTAGTCTTTTTTTAAAATTTAGGCCAGTTTCAATTTTAACAGTGAGAACTGTAGTGATTGAAAAACATCCTGCAAGAGCTCTATGGCTTGATTCAAAGAAGGTACCACTGTATAAATAACTGTGTCATCAGCGTAGAAATGTATCTTAGCTGGATTTATTCCATGACCTAAGTCATTTATAAAAGTAGAGAATAAGATAGGGGCTAAAATAGATCCTTGAGGGACACCTTTGTTTACTATAAGTGAGGCTGAGTTCTTTCAGATAGATAGTTCTTAAACCAATTCAGATCCATTTCACTAAGGCCTGTACAGCTTAGTCTCTGAAATAGTAATTTGTGATCTACAGAGTCGAACACTTTAGAAAATTGACAAATAAAGCTGCACAGTGCTGTTTACTATCTATCAACTAGCATAGCTGCTGTTATAATACTATGGTCTCATCTAAAGCCTGACTGAAATTCACTGAGAATATTATTATGAGATAAAACTGTCTCAGTTGTTCATTTAGAATAGATTCAAATACTTTGGCCATGACAGACAGCCTGACGTTGGGACAGTAATTATTCAAGTCAGAAGGGTCTCCATCCTTTAATAAGTAGAGAACCATAGCTGATTTCCAGGTGCTGGGTATGACGTTGGAGCATAAGAGGAGATTAAAAACAGCAGCAAAGGGCTCTGCAATAATATCTGCAGCAATTTTTTAAAAAGTAAGGCTCTTTCTTATCTGAGCCTGAAGTTTTTTTTAACAATCTAGACTTAATAGAGCTTAGTGAACTTGTGAGGCTTAGATAGGAGTAAAAGTGAACAGTTGAGCAGAGCAACATGGGTCAGGTTCAGGGTTTCCTTTTGCAACATGTACTCATGCATTACTGGGATCAAAGATTGAGCCAGCAAAAATAAAATGATTATTTATGATGTCTGCAATCTTGGTTCTACCCTTGATTTCACTTTGATTTACTTTTAAAAAGATTAGGAAGACACTGAAGAAGATTGGCGTAATAGAACCTGAGAAGGTTTTATCTAACTTCCAGAACTTGGCTGGGTCATTCAGATTTTCATTTATCATGTTAAGATAGTAGTCACATTTTGAGTTTTTTTATTAATTCAGTGCATTTATTTCTTAATATTCTGTTTAGGTTCTAATCCAAAGGGTTATTAGTTTTCTTTGCTTTGGCGATTTCTTTGTCAAACAAAAGAGGAAACAGTTTAATTAAACGAGGGGTTGTCTTTTCCACTTATCCTAAATCTTCCAAAAGGGGTGTGTTTGTTACATATAGACAAGAAAGTGGATTTAAAATAATCCAAAGCTACATCAACATCAGTCATTTGTGAGACAGACCAGGTCACTGTTATAAAGATTGTGCAAAGAGGCTTGTTCGTTAAATTTTTTAAATTGTCTTTTATAGATTAAACATGGTTTACTCTTAGGAATCTTACAGTTAAAACCCCCAATCAAAAAGAAAAAGAAAAAAGTACTCAGTTCAGATATTCAGCCTCTGATAGTCAGTTCATGCCAGTTATTATTTTATGATTCAGTGTTTTCAATTTTCTTTTTGGTCTTCCCACTTTGCTTGAATCTATCTTGGGTTCAATTTTTCTTAATGATAAAGGCCCATAAAAGAATACATCTCAAAGTATGTTTCTTAGACTGCTAATGACAGTAGCTGCTGTAGCTAAGAAACACGTCCACAAAGACTTGATATACAGTATGTTTATGTGGACTTTGCACCTAACCTAACATGGCCTGTGGCTGCTTTTCAT
Source organism: Thunnus thynnus (assembly GCF_963924715.1). Lineage (NCBI taxonomy): Eukaryota > Metazoa > Chordata > Actinopteri > Scombriformes > Scombridae > Thunnus > Thunnus thynnus. The sequence continues at coordinate 23,578,515 of NC_089530.1, forward strand.
TAAGGTTTATTGAAACTTGTCTTTTGTGACAAGTTTCTCTCTGGATTACTGTTGAACACAGTATAACTCAGCGCTGACAATATTTATTCATTCATTAACCTTGCGATCACCATTTGAAAATTATATGCAGTAATATCAAAAATGCACCACCAGACAACACAACAGCTGTATTCAGTTTGTTTGCAGAGACCTTTTAATGCCAATGGAAGAAAAACACAATAGGAAGTTTGGTGGTGAGCCGCAGGATTTTTGACATCCTCAGTCCACAGGTCAAACCTTATATTATCCCTTAATCCACATCTTTCACAAAGAATATATCACTTTTCAGTGCAGCAGTCTGCCATCCTCTCCAGCTGAAGGAACTCATTGATCATTCAGGTGAAACTCACAGCTGCAGGTTCTTCACCAGGCAGGTGGTGGTCCTGACACTGAAAAGAGGAGTGTTAGCTGATGTATGCTCTCCTGGAGCTGTTACTGTACATCAATAGTGAGCTGGAATACATACATATTTATCTCTGGATGCTTTCTTATCACACAGATATTCATTTGTTCCTGTCATTGCAGGAAACACTAAATTCAATTTGTTTTAGAACTTTTATTCATTCTCATTTATTTATTGTTTGTGTTAGGAGAGCTGAGGTACTGCCAACCTTGTAACTGTTTTAATCGAACTATTACCTCAATCTAATTGTTCGGTGTTTGAGTTATTACACTGCAACTGAACAAAGACAATATAGGGACAATTTCATTAATTTAACAGCAGATTAGATTTTTTTCTATACCCATTTTACTCCACTTTTCTGTTCCCGTCCTTCTTTACCTTTGGGATTTGTTGAAAAATGAACCAATATTACCGGCAGCTTTGTGATCAAGTTTGATGGATGGAAGGGAGGAAGTTATCATCCAGGCTCTGCTGCAGAGGCTTGTGTGTCTTCAAACACCTCATTTCTCTGCTCATACATAATTATAGGTGGTATTAAATGTACTTTTATGTCTGTAAACTGTTGGTTGTGATGTGGTTTACTGTCATTCTATTTGATGATACGTGTTCAAGCCCTGACTATCCAATCCAACCTAGAGAAATTTTAATACTACTAGATAATTATACTGGATATCTAAGGGCGTTTTCAAACCTGTCTTGTTAAGTCTGATTAAATCAGACTCTCATTTGTTTTCCCCCTTGTTGTGATTCATTTGGGCAGATCTAAACAAAGCAGTCGTACTCAGGTGTGGACCAAAACAATCATACCGAAACCTTTTAGAGGAAGTGGTCTTAGTCCGACTGTTCGTTCATGATGGAAACGTGATCCAACCTCGATGTAACCCAACTAATATGAACTTTGAGGCCTTATCACCCAACATCAGTGCCTTATTCTCTTGTGGCTGAATTAATTATTGGAGAACTTTAAGGACTTCTACTTGATGTCAGCTTTCGTCAAGAATAAACTTTCAAGGTTTCAAAATGTTGCTTAAAACCTTCCCAGAGGAGTGCAGGCTGTTTGTGAGGCCACATTCTGTACATTTGGCCATATGGTGTATTTCCAGCTCCAAGTTATCTGTTATGAAGCTGACCCTGAACTCTGATCTCACTGAAGAGAGGTGAAATGAAATGCAGACTTTCCCTGCAGAGATTAATAAAAATCTGAATATGAAATCTGCAACTTTTAGAGGCAATTTGTTTACGTGTCCTGCCACCTCCTGCTAACATGGGTGAGTTCTTCTCCCCACCTGTCATCTTGATGAGCTGCCTCCTTTACCACAGTGTCTTAGCCCGAGGCTGAAGTAACCAGCATGGCATGGAGAAAGCAGATGGCGTACACGGACCATGTGCAATAAACTAAAAGCAATGCTTATATTCTTGTGTGTTTCCAAACAGGCCTTGTCTGCTGAATATTTAGAGTCACTGTATTTCTTCTGTTAAACCCAGCTCATGCATACAACACTTGCCTACAGCAAAACATTGCAAACATCACTGAGGAGCCAATTTCAGACAATTGGGACAAAGATGAATAATGTAAAATTATAATAATGTATAATGAATTCATTTTTCTGTCCATGCAGTTATGTATTTCAAAGTTGGGATGTAAGGGATGCATGCAATATGAATAGATCCAGCTGCTCTTTTGTGTTTACAGTCATGTTAATGATCTTATCTGGTGAGTTCTGTACTGTATTAACCAAAGTGCTGATGTGTTATATCTTAAAAAAAGAAAATGTTTTATGAGTGTTTACTGTTACTACAGTGCATGTGAAAATGTAAGAAACCTCAGGGAGGAGCAGAAGAGGAGGGATCCCTCTTTGAGACATGCAATAGATGTGCGTACATAATAGAGCAGATAGCAAAATTAGAAATACAATATAAAAAAATAAAAACAGGATGACAAAATTATAGATGAAGAATCTGATCAGGGGGACATCGAGCAACTTCCAGGCAGAACTACAAGCAGATAGGATCTGAGCCATGCAATCTCCATCACCATGGAGACTTGCAAAGAGGACAGCCTGGTTGTTTTATGGTAATATTGGATTTTTGTATAATTTTTACATAAATGTGATGAAGTACCTTTATCTGTCAGGCACTTAATTTTCTAGATAAGCATGTGTTGCTGTCTGGGTGTTTTAACCATAAAATCTCTCAACGGATTGAAATCCAGTATTGAATATATTAAATCACAATATAGTTTGATACTAGGATATCAAAAATTCCATATTCTGTGATAGAGGGTTTTGTCCATATCACTCAGCCATAAGACCAGCTAAATATTACAATAGTTCTTTTATGTTTCCATTCACTAAGCTGCAGTTGAAGTCACTAAAAGTAAATAAAATACCAACAAGTCTAATGTAACAACAGCACCAGCATTGGGCAGCCTCCTCACATCATGTCAATGATGTCAATAAAAAAAACATATTCATGTAGTAATGGTTACTTTTTTATTACTTTGCAAGCATAGTTAAATATTCAGTTCAAATTATAAGCCACAACTATGTAATAACCAGTTTTTAGACAAATACATTTGTTTGAGGAAACATACGGCTGATGTAGTTTAGCATTGCACACAGTTTCTTTTGCTATCAATCCAACAATATTTCCTTTGACTGTCCAGATGGTTAGTCCACCTCTACCTAAGGAGGATGAATTAGCAGTGGTGTTGAGAAATTTTTAGACTGCTCTCTCACCTTCTGCATCGCAGGTGGGATGTGTGAGGGGAGGCATTCGTTCTGGACTAATCTCCATCCGCTGGGATCTTCCGCGGGTCTGTGCTCAGCACTAAGAAATGAACTTAGTGTAAGCGTCTAATGAGTCTTGCAGTGTTGGCACTGGTAGACCAGCATGCTGGAACTCTGCCGGTTGTCTAAGAGGTGGTGGATGAGGAATGATGTGTATAAATGCTTATTTTTAGGGTACAACGTCATCTCTCCTGAGGTGATGCTGCTTTACTTGCAGAAGTGCGTTTTCTTCGATACCTGCCCAATGCTAAATCAGTGCAGCACAATTAATCTTGCAATAACTGTGACCGTGATTTTGCCTTTCACTATTAATTAAGCTTAATCAAGTGAGATACTGACATTTTTCAATTGGTATGCCTGCTTCAGTGCATCAAATCAAGTGCTCCCTGTACACAAGTAAACTGTCTCACCAATCATGTGATTAACTGGTCTCATGCCTCCCAAACGCTGCCATGGCTTCAGGCAAGAACATTTTCACTACAAAGGGAACCTGCATGTGTAATGGAACTGCTTTTGCTATGCAGGGTAAAATCCTTTTTATTTGCTTGCATGCTGTGGTGGCACTGCCTTTATTATTGTTACCGAGTGAGGTCTTATTTAGTGGAACTTTAAAAAAGATGTCGTGTTGAAAAAGACTCATTGACTTAAAGCTTTCTACATGTGAAGCAATTTGTTTTTACGGGTTATTTGTTGCGCTTGAATTTACTTATGTAAGCAGGGCTCTTCATGCTCATTATAGCTGTTGGCTGCACTGCAACAAAAATAATAAGGGCTACAATTTGTAAAAAATTAGATGTTTTCCTATTCTGAAACTATTTTTTTTAATAATTAAAACAATATAGCAAGATGCAATGGCCAGACCTCATACTACATAAAAGTTTTGTTGCATAGTGTACAACACTGATTAAAAAAAAGGCCAAATATGTCACTGAGCCTTAGAGAACAAACAGTACAAGATTAATCTCCCCATTTCCACATTCACTGACTTGGAAGGTTACAGTTTTGAAACTCTTACTGAGAATCTTTTAAAGTTTAAAGTTGAGAAACTTTATTTTGAACATTCAAATTCAATAGTGAGGGACATTTTATCAATAATAATTTCAATAATTCTAAAATTCATGGCAGCCAATCATCTCACGGTACTTTCTTCAACGTTTTTTTTTAACCTTTACGTACTGCACAGGTCAAATTTGAGCCATTTTTACACTTGAGGGCAGTAAAAACACCCTAAACACTGTTCTTTTAGGCTCAAATGTTATGACTTTTTCCAAAGAGTACACAAAATGATTTCAACTTTTTTAAATTGTTGTGCAGCTGATACAAATTTTTGTACACAGAGAGCGTTTCGGGTTAAATTTTACCTGTATTTATTCAAAAATTCACATTCAATAATGATGTGGCATTCTTCACATTTAATATAATTAATTGAAGGTAACATTAGACCATAATATAGTGTGAGTGTGAAATCAAAAACAAACAAATAGTGTAAAACCTAAAGAATACACTTCCTGCTCTCTGAAAGTGTCATTCAGGATTAATCACCCATTTATTAATGACTTATAAAGGTATTTATGAATGAAAAATACATTTGTGGTTCAGCAGTTTGGTATAGAGACTAATTATAAGGGGATGCTGTGAAGGGTCAGAATATAAACAGTTGAAGGTTAAATGATTTTCCCTTCACAGCAGTTCATAGCAGACATATAGCTTTGAGATGTCATCAAATGACATTTTGGGATCCTGTATGTGCAGCGGTGAGGGCATGCACGCTTACATATTACCCGTATTACATACAGGTTAAACTATATAGAATAAGGAATATGTTTTGACCTCTTGTCTTATATGACTTATTTTAAACTACTACCACTAGCTGTAGATGCACTCTGGGAAAAACCTACCCCAGAGCTAACCACACCTAAAGCTCTAACACTCATGACTTAGATTTTCAACCGCTCAGCTGGAGGCTTTTTTTTTTAGATGAGCTGTGTTTCTTCATATGTGAGAAGATGTCAGGCTCACCCCACTATAGACCATACCCTGTCTCATCCTTTGGGTAGAGCAATGCATAACAAAGAGAGAGAATGTGCGGTGAATTTATGAGGCAGCCAACCTGGCTGTGCCTGCAGGGCTGGTGCAGATGACTTTCCTGTGCTCCTGGGAGGAATTATTCTGACAGGACAGTGGAGGGATGCTGAATGGTACACAAACAAACTGCTGAAGGAAGAGAAACTGAGAGGTAGCAGTAAAGACTACATTGTGATGGCTTTAAAATTACCTTATTTATGAGTGACAATTAACTTTCTCAAACCTCTTGTCTTCTTCAACCTTTAGGGGTGTTTTTTTTCTCTCTTTGTAAAATAGTGTCACCCTCAGCAATGTTTTATTATCTGCCTTCGAATGAGCTAGCTTTTATCAATTATTGAGAATGTTGTGTCCTCACGCTTGCTGAGTTTTCTAAAACTAACCACAGTGTGACAAAAAAAGAAGTGACACAGGCTTTAACTAATTTCTGTGTGGTATCAAAATCATAGTGAACCTTTTTAAAATTACATTACAACTGTTGCAATAGAGAGAAAACCTGTTGAATCAGCCAACATGTTAAAATTCATCAATTTATAGAGATAAGTTGTAAGTTATGTACACACTATATGGAAATAATTGGAAACTAATGGCTTCCTTTAGTGTAAGAAAATCAAATTCAAATATCGAAAGTGCTGCAAGATGCTTTGGAAAATGCTCCGTAATGATGTGCTGTATGTAGTGACTATACAGGTTTTGTATAGTCAGTAGACAACATCATGCAGTTTCCTGGATAAAAAAAAACAAACAAACAAACAAAAAAAACCTCTTAGCAACTCCTCAAAGCAGCTGCTTATTATTCATAAGACAAAATGCAACAAGAAATAGGAAAAAGCTAAAGAGCTTTGTTGTCACATCACTGCAGCTTCTCCAGGCATCACGCTGTACTTTTCCATGTCTTGACATGAGTGTTGAATTAGACACTGTTGTCTAATGGAAATGTGTGTTCAGTTGGTACATTTAACACACAAACAACAAAAGCCCACATATATAAAGTATCATCGATGTTCGGGTGATAACAAATGCCAAACGCCAGATTTGACGGGGATTGAAACCTTTTGGCTGATTAGCTTAATGTCACAGTTCAATGCTTGGTGATGATGGGATGAACGATTAAAGTCCCAAGAGCTGCAATTTTAATTACAACTTAGTTAATTAACAGTGTCTTAACAAGGTGTACGAGTGAAAATTTCAGACAAATTTCGTAGTTTCAGTTTACTCAAGGTCACGGCTAAATTAGCTTAATTGAGTAGTTGCTTAATTAACATTTATTATGTGAGTTAGAGAAAATAACATAAAAGAAATGCTGGCTGTTAGCTGCCAACCTTCTGCATGTCCATGTCTCCATATTTACATTTGGGCAACATTTTGTGAAAGAACACCACCACTCTGGAGCATTGCTTAAATTTGAAAAATTTCTATTCTATTTGGGAAAAAAAGGACTGGCTACATTTGTTAGTGCAAAGAACCAAAAGAATGGCAAGTGTTTATGAACATAAATGATCTAGTGATTGCCTCCCCAATCAGCAGCAGAGAGGTAGCTAGCAGGTAGCTCAGCAGCTGTTGAGTCTAAATAACAGACAGTGGGTGAAAAAAGGTGTCAGTAACCCCCAGGCAACTTTTAAACACATATGATGATCATTTTAAACATATATTAAATGCTTTGAAGTGAGAGCTACTGTTAGCTCAAGCAGCCGATGTGTAGAGCTGTTGACAGTGGAAGGTATCGTCAATCCAATATCTAAACTATGAAACTGTTATCAATAAATATAATGCCACTTTTGAATGTCAGGATTATATTTGAGTATTACTGAGTAGTGTAAAGTAAATGCAAATAGTCTATTTTTGTATTCAACACTAAGAAAGTTTGCTTAGAAGTTGACTTTTCTGATAGTTTGAACCTTAACAACAAAAACTGCTTTTTAAATTGCCATAGCATTATAGGTCTAAAAAAAAGTGCAAATTGATATTCTGACATCGTTAAGCCCTAGTGATGATGAATCGCTTAATCTGCTGATCTTTTTTTTTTTCTTATTCTATTTCTTTAGCACAGCTTTCCAGTAAATAAAGCAGAGAGGGATAAAATAGGTGAATAAGTAACATTTATATGATATAGATGTCGGAAAGCCTCTATTGTGAGTCAAGACATCATGACTTGAAGTCTTGATGAACTTCTCCGTTCTCAGATGATAAGACTGGCACCGTTTAAAGAGTTTAACCTAAACCAACAGAATTAGTTTGCAGGCACAGCGAGTGGTGTTACAATTCAATTACTTTCTATTCTGCCAATGGAATAAAAAATCAGCGTGTTCTGCCCTTGTGGTGTGCACATGTGTGAGTGTGTCTGGTTTTCAATGAAAAGCTGCACATCACATCTTGTTTGAGAAGAATATCAGACAACTGCTGCGTGCATTCTGGTGGAGTCTGTGGACTTGAGCCATACAGCTGTACAGACTGTGTATCATGCTGACTTCAGTTGAAATATAAATTACAGTTTCTGAACAATTCAAAAGGATACAGTAGGAGTTGCAAGATTCAGAGAATTATCCAGATTTACAAAGCCTTAGGACATTTGTGAGTGGTTTATCGGTATCTAAAAGACTGAAATCCAAAGATAATGACAGCGGAATCAATCGTTTGTGCGATTATACACAGAGAAACTGGAGACAATGCCTGTTTGTGTTGGTGAGTTACAAGTAACCTCACATTCAACTTCACTGTTGAATACCGATCACATTTCTTTACTTCACTGTGAAGGTGCTCTCACACAGCGAGTGGTCGCCGTCACGCCCGCCGCCTGGCAACATCGATGTTCTATGTTTTGAATTGGTGGCAGCAGGGCACAACGCCACCGCGGCTCCCTGCTACCTGAGACCCTACCAGCCTGGACACCACAGGCTGCTGCTATCAACCAAGTACAATCTCATCATGCTGTTAAATAGAGCGGGTTGTAAGATAAAATAGAGGAAATGGGAGGAAGTGGTGATCAATTCATAGCAAGTTTTGGTAAATAGTATCATCAATGTTGTTAATTGTCTCAAACTGGATAGTCAGACTTTGAAGATGATGTAGCTCTCATACTGTTTATCTTCTTTGATCTGTCTGTTTTCTGCTGGTGAAGAGGTGTATGATTCAGAAAACTCAGATAGCCTACCTGCCTACCTGTGGTTGCCATTGTCATATGGCGAGTCGCAGTGGCGTCATTTTTACATTGGAAATAATGGAGGCGGCAGCGTCAACCGCTTGTTGTGTGAAAGCACCTTAAAGGTTATTTCATACACCTGTACTGAATTTACTTTTAGCTACAGAAATAATTTGTGCCAGCCCTCATGTCATTGAAAGTTAAGCTAACTCCAGCTAACAGCTGGAGTTTATATATGGGAATCATTATCATGGTGATGTCTTTTTCCGGGGTCCCTCTCTTTTACCAGCTGGCTGTAAGCTAACTGCAGTTGGCGCCAAATGGCAGTATGTTTTGCTCAACTTTTTAGTTAATGACAGAGCTAAAGCACAGTCTAAAAACCCCTGTGGTTACACAACCAAGATGCATGAAGATGTTTCATTACTTCTCATGACTTTTTATTTCAAACATAAAAACCACCAGGACTGTTGACAGTCTAATGCTACTGTGGGAATCAGTGTGTCTTTAGAAGCCAAAATAATCTAAAGCTTATTGGCTTTAAAAAAGTTATTTCAATAAAGGTTTGTTCTGAAACTATGAAAAAAAGAGCTTCTATTACTTTGTTTTCCTTCCATCCATCTGTCTTTGTGTTCCCAGGTTTAGATTCACAGTCACAGCTGGGTAAGCAGAACATCCCAGATGTCCTTTTCTGCTGCAGCTTCCTCCAGATGCAGGGCCTAGGAAGGTACTCCCAGACCAGCTGGGAGATAAAGTCCCTCCAGCTCACCCAGACTTCTGGGTCCAGCTGAGGCTTTCTCCCATTTGTTTATGTCTATCCTAAAGGGATAGAGGCTCCCTGGTGGCATCCTGACTGGATTCACTGTAACTATTCAACATACAGAAAAACAGACACTCTTACTTTATATGCTGAATGCTAGTGACACACTAACTGTTTCCCATGCTGACTGTATTCAATACAAATTTAGCTCTCTCCTGTACCCATACACATTTTTCTATTCTGCTGAAACCATTTCTGCCACCAACAACATTTGTGCATATTTTCATATTTTGGACACGCTAAATACTTCATCAATTTGGTTTTTCATAAAGATGATGTAGAAAATATGTTTGATAAGCACTCATGATTTCATTATATCAAGCTATAAATGGTTAAAATGCTTCCAACTCCTTTGTGTTTCCATCTTCCACTCATGTTATTCCCTAATGTAAGTTAGATAGATTGCTTGATTGTCTATTTTAATTGCATTTTGGCTAAAACCTTCACAGAGTATCTGTCTGTTTAGTGTGAGCTTCAGTCTGGCCAGAGCCTAAAGTTTCACTGCTCACTGTCTTCTTTTTGTCGCGGTGGAACTTTCCAAAAAAACAACAAAAACAAAACAAAAAAATCTCTTCAACGAGTCAATTTTGCTCCCAACTCCCAACTGAGGCCCAGTTACATCAACACTGATACTCTTGGTTTTTTCTGTTTTTATTTGTTTACTATTGCTATTACCTATCTACTATCTTATCAAAGTTTGTCTCCCTTGTGCACGCTTAGCTTTTTGTTTGAAAATGTATATAAATGAATGTGAATTATTCATATATTCAAATGTATACAGGTCGTAGTCAAGAACATATTTAAATATTTAGGTGGGCCTGTTTTGTTTCTCCTCGGGGTGTTGAGCACATCATTGTGTCTAATCTCCAGAGCTGTCTTGTTTAACAAGGATGTGGTGGATGTCCTCCTAAAGACAGACATGACCCTCGGAGGGGCTACGTTATCCATTCTGTGTGTGTATGTGTGTATGAGTGTGTGTGTGTTAGCGTGCACATCCATCAATGCACAAAGGTGTGTTTCTGGCAATCCCTTTCATTGACTCTGTGCCAGTGTTGCCGCTTGGCTGAACATTAAATCTAGTGAAGGGCTGAGTTTATTTTCTTTGCTTTGAAAGGCCATATTTATCGTTTTCAATTATCTCAGATCCATAAAAGCTGACCCCTGCTCTCTGCTCCGCCGTCTGAACCGCTGGAGAGCGAAAGAGACCGAATGGAAGTCCAAACTGTGCTCTGTATGTTAAGGATTTTCAGATTTGTGTTTTTATCCAGCGTGCATGCACTTGTTTGAATGCATTCATCCGTGTGTGTACAAGCATGCATTTGCACCCTTGAATGAACTGAGCGTTATCTAATGCCTCTTAAGACCTTGAAATCCAAACACATCATCATCACTCTCCACAGACCCGCAAGTACACCCCCCCTTTTCTCCAAGCGACAGTAACATTATCACACTTCTGATGTTAATAGTAAATTAATAACAGCCTTGATGTTAAACTCTCATTATCTTGTCATGAGATGTGCTGCTGGCCTGGGGGCACACAGCCGCCGACGGTTCCCTTTGAACGGGGAGTGTATCAGCTGAACCCCCCTCTGTCTGCCATTTCAAAGCAACTGCTGCAATGGACAGAAAATGATGCCATCTGCATGAGAGTGCAACTCCCACCCACTCTTAGCACTGAACATAATCTCCTTTTTATGTTGATTGTCTACACTTGTGATTATGAAGTTGAACAGCGTGTGTGTGTGTGTTTGCACCTGCGTCCATGTCTACTTGTTCTTAATAGTTTGCAGAGGATTGTTAAGTGCACATAGATAAAACTCCCAGCTTGTTTGGCTGAGCGGGACAAAACACACATTTAGAGAAATGCATCGTTGAGAAACGCTGGTCCATTTAACAAAATCACAGGGTGGAGAGGCCAGCCATTACATACACAGTACTTATTGTTAAGTTGTTAGCGCATACAGCTGCTTTGGAGCTCAATGAGTACCTAGGTAATATTATCACTATGTGACACCCACTGAATCTTCCAGTTGTACATATGCTCACATCACTATAAGCTTTTTATTATAACCACTTATGCCAAATGCCACCGCAGAGGTTAGCCCTTTTTCTTTTGTTTATATATAGATTTATGTCCTGAACAAGCTATATATGTTTGGAAATGTTTGTATATAAATGGGAAACATCAGAGTGTCAGTCTTCCAGGGATATAAAACCACAGTGATTGGACATTTGATGTAATATTAATGTTAAAGAAATACTGAAAGGGTAAAACAAACAAAAGCTACATTTAATGGATTCTGTAACTTTGGTGTGTTGCTTTTATGATGAATATATCTGGTGTTTTGCTAGCAGTTCCCTTTATATTCAAAAAACCTGGAGAGGCGCAGTGGAGGGAGTTGCGATGCCAATCCACAAGCGCACTGCATTTGCATCATAAGGGGAAAGCCTTGTGTTTAAAGGGGATGAAAGTAACCAATGTGATTCTCACAGCCTCTAACATGCTCACCTTCAATGTATGATAATGTATTCTTTCTGATCCCACCAGGTATCCAAGTGTGCCATGGGTGCGCCCACGAGCCTGGCCACAAAATTACCAATGTTTAGACTCAGACATCAGGGAAACAGCAATCACAAGGAAGAGGAAGTTACACTGATCTCAATAGTATAATGCCTGCATGTTCTGGTTTGAGTGACTTAATGAAGGAATGGTGCAATTTTTGATGCAGTGTGTCAATCAGGTGATACGGGTGGATTGTAAAGGAAACCACAACAAGAAGTGAGCTTATTTCACCACATATTATTCATTATACAGTAAGATTTTACACTTAAAAAGACTTTACAAATGTTAGTGTTGGTTACAGCGCTGATTAAGGTCTAAATTCCTCGTCCAACTCCCTCTGCAGCCAGTTGAGTCATTAACCAATAGCAGCAGAGATATGGAACGGGGAGGGGAAATAGAAATCACACAAACATCAGTGTTTGATCTGTATCCAGTTGAACCAGAGGTACAGTTTGCAGCCATCTGGCATGGCCATTATCCACCATTGTTTCCTGGTTTCATTACATTTTAGCCTTAGTGTTACAGTTGCAACAATAGCGATCAGAACCCAACAGACATGCTGTCCTGCTCTATTAACTGAATTTTTGTCCATTTTATCTTATTTTTGACTTGTAAACCCATTGTGGATTTGCCAAATGGTTTGGGATGACAAAAAAATCAAAATCAACCAAATAACTAACCTGTTTGTCAGTGTAAGAAGGGGCACTGCACTCTAAAAGGTGTTTCCAGAGTCAATATATATCAATATAAAGTGAATTTCAGAGGCGGTGCAAACATACAAATGCTTTGCACTCAGTCTGAAAACACAGTTACAAGTAAAATAAGAATAGAGAACATTTATTGAATTACTAAACTAATAAAATCTCATCCTGACAAGAAAAACCCCAGGATTTACCACAACAGGAAAAATATGTCTCTAAAATGTATTCGTGCAGGGCAGTGACTCACTGTTTGCTCCTGCTGTGCTGCTCTGTCGCTGATCCTCAATTCAGTCAGGAGGCAGCCACCATAGGAGATGTCTCCTATAGGGATCAATAACACATCACAATATTATTAGTCAAACAGGAGCTGTTAAATGCCCCCTAAATTGTCGAAAATTTCAATGTTACGGCAATTCTCCGTTCCTGATTCTGAGGCTGAGACACAGAAAGCAAGTTATCGACTAAAAAGGAAGCAGATGTCCACATTTTTATCTCTAAACTACAGTGACACTCATCCTCCTCCCGTACAGTAGCTCTGGAAAGGACTCCTGCTGCTTCAATCTATCAGAGCACAACTTTCTGAGGGCTCTGTCTCCCTGTGTCCCCGGGCGATGTGGAACCCCCCTCCAGTTCAGTTCAGCTATTATGGGAGAATGGGTGAAAGGCTGATGACCAGCTATTTTCTCCTCACAGTATTTAATGCTGTTTATTGTAGATATTCCTCCCTTTGTTGTTTTTTTTTCTCCCCCCTCCAGAGAGCGGGATTGTGTGGTGGATGACAACATGTGAGTGTGTGCTGTTTTGACAATGATGCTGTGAACCTTCTGTAGGGCAACAGTAACCTCTGTCTTCTGATAATCTGCCAATTACCAAGTTCTGCTCTGTGTCAGCAGACCCCCTCCGCCCCCACCACCACCTTTCTCTCTACTGTCTCCATGGTAACCTCTTTAGGGGTTGACAGAATGACTGTGGAGGCATAATGAACTCAGGGATAACCATCTGACAACAACTGCAGGTCCTTCTTTATCCCAGCCAAAACCACAAACACTTTTTCAACCGAGTATTTTTTTTCCCCATTAAAGCAGAATCTTAAGGTACACCTTAGTGGTTTGGTAGCCTGGAGATAACATGTTGCTATTCTACAATGTTAAAGATTAAATTTAAGGGCCAAATTAGGAACATGTATAGAAGTAATGGCAAAAAATATATGGCCTGGTAATTGGAATCTAGTTGTAGGTCTGCTGGTGCACAAAGCCACATTACTGCTGGGTAATTATCGATGAACTGCATCAATCCAGACAGAGAGACAGCTTGAATAAGTCTGGAAGTGGCTCAGGAGGTAAAGCGGGTCATTCACTAATCACAGGGTCGAAGGTTCAATCCCCAGCTCCTGTCCACGTGTCAAAGTGTCCTTGGGCAAGATACTGAACCACAAATTGCTCCCACTGGTTATAGGCCAGCTTGCTGCTGTTGGTGTGTTAGTGTGTGAAAGGTGTCCGAAGGGGTGAATGAGAAGCAGCAAATTGTAAAGAGCTTTGGATAAAGGCACTACAGTATATAAATGCAGTCATTTACCACGTAAGGCTTTGTTTTTCCATGTAAAATTAGACATTTTGTCATTCTGTAATACAAACATGAACCCTGCCATGCAATGTGACTTGCAGTCAAGTGTGCCATGCCCAGTGCATCAGGGGCATGCCAACACACTTTTGGTAATTTACACCTGCGGCCAACAAGTCCTCCAAATTAAATGACAAAGTATGTCGTTTGACCATGCACTCCTGTCAGCAGTAATTGGCAGGGCAACATCATTTGTCTGTGCTTTCCAAAACCGTTACAAATAACTACTAAAAAAATATTGATGTTACAATGCTGTGGTAAAGGTTTGGTTAGGTTTAGGCACAAAAACCACTTGGTTGGATTTAGGGAAAGATCACAGTTTGGGTTAAAATGATCACTTTGTTCATGTTAGAGAAACGTGGATATTTGCCATCCAGGCTCAACACAGTTTCCTTAAAATAACAAACTAAGATAATAAAGTGTGCACAAAGAACCCCTTTTTGAACCTGAGTTCAGTTAGTAGATTGATTGTTGGGGTCCAAATTTGTATCAGTGTAATAGTCTGTCCTACCACATGAGGAAGCAAGGAAGGAAATCCATTATGGAAGACAACAGTCTGTGCAGTTCCTCTTGCCGGACCTGTAGGTTGGCTCGCCACTTAACTGGAATCTCTATTCTTTAGTGGATGCTCCCCTTGGCATCAGATTTGACACCAAGCCCTCCATTTACCAAAACCTGACTGCTGAATGGTTCGAGTCACTGCATCTCCCGACAGATCAGCAAAGTAAAATTCCACCTTATATGTATGCTTTCAGCCAACAAAGAGGTTGAGCTGCTAATGTTAGCAGAGCGTGGGCAACAAGATGGCGCTATGCTGCATACCAGGCCCTCGATAAGCTAGCAAGGTCACTGGGAGTCTACCCTGCACTAGAATAGGCCACCTGATTGGCTCACTTTAGTATCAACCATGGAAACAATCTTAACTCTTTATATAGCTCTTACTAGCATGACTACATTAAGGTTAGGGGATTCATTTTAAAAACTGTCCAGACTTGCAGCTGGAAACAGGAAATGAACAATGGCCTTCTGTGGTTTTCTCAGGTGGACAGTCTTCCTGTGGCACATTTGGATACAGGGTAGGATCAGAAAGAATGCATTATCATTCATTATAGATGAGCATTTCAGAGGCTGTAACAATTATGACCTCAACCTGACGCAGTGAAAGTCAACGATTTTTCCAGAGAGTAAACCTTTGATTGTCCTGGACTGCAGAGTTTCACATAGAAATACAGCAGCTCAAATATGAGTCGAGAGAGTCGACGATGTCTCTTTTGAAGTTGAATGTATGTTTTTTTCCTCCCAGCAGACCTCTGTGAGGTCGTGTAACATGTTGCAGAATTGATTGAAAAAAAAAAGAAAAAAAAACATTAGGTTTTATTGACAAAACACAACAGAAGCGTTGGTGTGGCATTGACGCCTGAGAGACAAGGACATTGATTCAGTAAACTCCAAACGTAAATGGTATAAGTACTTCTATCTAATTTGCTATCTAAATTTGCTTATTTCATCACATTATTTGTAATGAATAATAAAAATGTAATCTCTCCTTGATCATGCGTTTTCATCGGGCCAGTTCCCATTAGGAATTTACACTGACAGGGAAAGCCAGAGGCGGCTCAACACATTACCGCAACATCCCCAGAGACTCTGTCTGGGTAGTGTAACGGATGCCATCAGGACTGGAAGGTCACATGTTACCTGGAGTAATGTGGGAGGGATGTCAGCTGGCTCCTGAGCTCTACAAATAACCATTCAGTGCACAGCTCCATGTTCAAGGTCCTTTCAGTACATTTAAACATTTTCTTGTCACTTTCTGCTCACCTTGCCAGCACTATCTCTTTTGTTGAGCCTGTAAATCCTTAAATACATAAATGACAGGATATAGCTATAAGTATGCACAGGCACGCTGTAGAATTGCCTCTGTGTTGATGCATTTGGCATTTATAAAAAACCTCAAACTGCTCAACCTATACTAATGGGAGCTGTATTGTTGGGTTTAGGTGATTAGGGAGATATTTATGTACAAACGCTATAGTCAAAATCCACAGCTGTTAATGTGTAGGTGGATACACATTAATTTACATATTCATCACATCATGTGTAAATCTTACAGGAAGCCTCTTATGCCATGTGTCGCTGAAGTGTTGGAAGTAGTGAAGTGGGACATGCTTGTTAAACCTGATTTAAACTTATACGGCACTGTGGAGTGGTTAATCTCCCACATCCCCACATGTTGATGAGTTGCTAAGTCAATAAAGATTTTGTCAGCAGTGTCAAAGACCTTGTCAGCAGATTTGCAGTGAAAGAGACTTTGGCAGTGGCATGAAAAAGATTCTTTGTAAAACTTTGTTCAGAGCTGTAACATAGCCATTTTTGTTTTTTACTGTTTAGCCATATTCTACGGAAGCCCTGAAAGGCAAGCGAGAAAAAAAAAAAATCTGGAGATCCAATTTCTAAGTCTGATCTAAACTCTTTTCTCTCTTGTGTTTATCACTCATACTCATAAACACAAGAGAGAAAAGAATTTAGATCAGATTTTTTTTTTCTTGCTTGCCTTTCAGGGCTTCCGTAATATTCACACTGAATACGCAGAAATGTCAAGTGCTATACTGTATGTGGTTTCATTTTTATGGGCTAAACTATTAAATTAAAGTCAAATTTACTGACTAACTCACAAGGAGGATAGCATAGCATGCCCTGAAGTGAGCCAAATGCAATGTGTCATCCATCCCATAATCTTTTGAAATTGTGCTGTTTTGTTACATTTTAGTTTGCTCCTTCTCCAAATCAGTCATCATGTTGGTAAATAAAATGAGCCTGAAAATGCTATAAAAACTCTTTTAATTATTGACTGTTTGTCCAATCATAGGCTTAGCAATGGGGACGGCAGGTCTGTCAAGCTTTGGATTCCCCCACATGTTGAAGCGGTGTGCATGGTGCTGTAATAAGAAATATATGTAGCCTACATAAAGATTTTAAAATGTTCTGTTTTTTCCCCTTTTTAAAAACAAAAAAAACATTAATGAAAGGAACGGATAAACAGTGTCTTTATCTGCTCTAATGTAAACTACAATTGTTAGCATGCTCGGCTAACTAGCTTACTAATCAACCTTGTGATATGGAGTACATTATTAACTTACTACATTAATTTGTGGGCTTACAGGATACATTCACAACTAAAACATCCAGTGTGTAGTATTTCCCCACTCTGTGACAATAAGTGCAAGGTGTGATCAGAGTTTAGGCTAACATTAGCAGCTATGCCCTGCTCTTTATTGTATTTGGGGAAGTTTACACTCCTGGAACTCCAGCCAACATTACCTGAGATAGGTTTATGCTTACCAAACACATCAGTTAGCCCTAGCCTTTTCACTTGATACATAATTTAATCATATGGTTAAAAATGAGAAAAAAATCATGTAAGCAAAGCAGCCAAAGAGGATTATGTTGGAATGAACTAATAGTCTAATCTTATATTTTCCTTGTAATAATAATACTTGGACTAAATGTCTCTACACTGGATTACAAGAATCACGCTGTTTCTTCATTTTCATGTCTTCCACATGGATCATCAACTACTTAGCAGGCAGCATTTTAAACCAACTCATGGGCTTAATTAGCTAGCTAGTTACAGCTGATAAAATCTGCCAGGGACATTTGTCCTGTCAGGCCAGCTAGAAATGAGGAGCCTGCTTCTGTCTGAATTCAAGGACGTATTGTTTCAAGAATTACAAACATTTTGAGCAGTAAATCTGCCTCCGTTATCACTTGAAACTGAATTATGTGTGGTGCCAGAATGAAAAGCTTAATAACTAAGATGCATGGGGCTTAAAGTTATTTTTTTTTATTAACCTTAAAATAAAATTGTATCAAAATAATAAGAAAAATCTAATTAATTCTCACCAAAAGCAAATTAAAAAATAAAAATCATTTTAATTTATGTAATAAAAAATACATAATTTTCTTCATCTTATCTTAATTTTTATTGATCAAATAATAAAAACATAGTAAACCTAATCAAATAAAAGACCTTACATTACTGAGATGCTGGTTTAAATAATAACATTAGACAACCTAAATTTGTAATTTCTGGTGTAATTTTTATTTTACAAATGGACATGCCAGATTCACATGGGATTAAGAACATAGATGACCATGCAAATGTTAGAAATGACAGGAAATCATGGGGTTATAAAAGATCCATGTTAATGAGAGTAAAGACATGGTCATTGCCTCCTTTCTGCCTCTCTCCCTTTCTTACTACTCTGTGCCTCCTTCCTTAGTCAAGCTTAACAGACCTCATCGAGGTTATGAACAATGCCCAAGTTCTTCTGACTGGTTTTGTGTGAATGTTTGTATGCATGTGTGTGTGTGCTGCTGGTCTGGCAGTAGCAGCAGTCAAGCATGGGCGGTGAATAACACACACTGTTACAAACAAGTAGTGCATTAGCAAGGGCCATTACCCACATCTCTCCCTCTCCTGTGAGAACACACATATCCATGCAGATACCCAGACACATGAGATGTAATGGACTGTGTTCTGCTGAGCTCTGATGGTAACAAATGTGAGGAGGAATGTGAAAACAGTGAAAACTTGGCAACTACTCTCAGCATTGTGCAATAAAAATGGATTCATTTGGTTAATTTCGGGGCTTTGCGCTGGTTGAAGGATGACAGGAGGGTTGACAGCCTTCGTTTGGTCAATTATTTAGCTTTGACCACAAATTTCAGCACTACTTTCAGAACATTTCGAATTTCTACATTCTAAGTACAACTTCAATTGTAACCTCCCCCTAATTCGTGGATGAAATTACCTTCCTCTGTGCAATAAGCAATAACCATTAATTTCCATATTCTCGGAGCCAAGCAGGTATTTTTCATATCATAACACAGCATTTTTCTGTGTAGTGGCTTCAGTGCAGTGCATTAACCTCTAAACTCTTCTGTGGTCAGTGGCTGCATCTTTACAAACTCATGTTGTGCAGTCGAGCATAGTTCAAACTCTTTTTGAACTATTCTGTGGGGGTCCAAGCATATCAGACATGTTGTAAGTATTTTATCACCACATTGAAGTAAATAAAATGTTAAGGATACCGGATTATTTTGTGATGCGCTGTAGCTTCCAGATTTAAAGAAACATGAGATATAATACAGTTTTAAACATGAGATTTAATACAGTTCAATTATTATACAGGATGAAGTTCAGGAAACTTTTAAAAATGGCTGTGGTATTATGTGTTCCCATTATTCGTACTCTTTGGTTGGCATAAAAATAGTTCAAAGGTAAAAAATGGGCAGAAAAACAGTGAATTTCTTTAGCTATAATGGACAACCCATTTTATTCCGTTTGGAGAATTTCTGCAGTTACAGTGCATTTACAAAAAATAAATAAATAAATAATTCAAGGGAAAAAATAAGCTTCTTCAAAATAATTTCAGGTCTCAGTAATCACAAAACAACACAATTAAGTCCAGGAGGGACTGACACGCCATACCTGTAATCATAGCTTCTTCCATCAACCCACAGGTTAATTTGTTAATACAGAGGTTAATACACAGGAATGTGATTATTACGAGCTCTTGCACAACCATTATCTCCAGAAAAGACAGTCTCCTCTCCCCATAAAAAACAAGGCCTTAACCACCCAGAATCTGTTTCATTCTGAAGAATTTAATTCCTAAAATAGAATCAAATCTTTTCTGTTTTCAGTATAATTGATGAATTGAAACCATCAAATTACAATCGAACCTGCCAAATAGAAGGCAGCTCACAGCCAATGTAGCTTTGAGGAAATCAATACGTTAGTGACTTTCAACTAAATGAACAATCAATATGTCAGATAATTTGCCATCTCAGAATTGTAAAGTTTGTTTCATTGTTTGTATGAAAGAAACTTCACAATGTTCATCGTTTGTAAAGTTTGTGTCATTTGATATTGAGCTGCTTTGGTCGATTTGTTGATATACTTATAACAACATTCTCTTCACATGTAGCTCAAGTAAAGATTTTGGAAGTTGTGTTATGTGTGTGGTACAACTGAATCTAAAGCCTTTGCTGTTTTCAGACTGGAATTCAGGATACAGTGGTTAAAATGTAAAATTCCCAATCCCCTCTCCAAACAGAATGTTGACTTTTTCCTGATAAGGCTCCTTCTGTGTAGGCAGGTAAAGACTGTGCTTGACTGACGGCTCTCCGACCCTCCTATTAGTTTTCCTGCACCTGTTTATGTGGGAAAAGTCTAATCAGTCAGAATAAGTGGGAACACCTGTGTGAATGTGCAGGGCTTTGCGTTGTTTAGTCCGGTTGAATCAGACTCTGGTTCATTTCCCCCCTTGGTGCAATTAGATCGGGCAGGTCTGAACACGGCAATTGGGTGCAGACCAAAGCAACTGTACCAAGACACTAAAATAAATTATTAAGCAAAGCAGAAGTAGTGGGTTTTTTACGAATATTTGTTTCATACAAATATTTCAAAAATTATTTGTTTTCAGGAAGAAAAATAAACCATGTCAAATACCAGAGTGCAGGTGCTGTCTCTCCTCTGCTCCGCTGTGACGTCTATAAGTAGGTCTCAGTGAGGGGAGTCACATCCACCTGCTACATGATGCATATTTCCTAATTTGGACATCACTCCCAGACTTGGGAGTGTTCCCCAGAGATAAAGCTGAGCTACTGACACAACAGTTATTGTAACACTTTAATTTTCTAAAATTAAAAGTGTAATAAAAACAAAAACAGGATTTTTAAGCCTCTGTCCACTTTTATTCGAATACAAATACAAATAATTTTGCTGCCTCAACAAATACAGATACGAATACAAATACTGGGCTCTGTGCACATCCCTACAAGACACTTTGAGGAAGTGGTCTCGTTCAGGTCATAAACTCTGCAGCAGTTTGTTTTCTGGTGGGAATGTAATCCGATCACTGATTGGCTTGTAGTGATGCATTTTGGTTCTTTTGGAATCAGGGTGCAAAATTAACTTTTTTGTCCATTGGCTAAATGGTTAGTGAATGTTCAAATTTTACCAGGCACTAAATAGATTACCATTGATTTTTGGCTGGTGAGTGAAGCAAATCTACCAGCTACTTGCATATGTTGCCACTTGCATTTGGCTGGTGGCTGGTGCTAATTGGTTGGAATTGTTCATTTGAATTATTCACTTAACTGTAAGAGTTCACTAACAGTCTTGTAATTTTTCTGTGAGTAAGAAAAGGTTTTCTTTTATCAGCACTGCCTATAGCTTTAGTAGGTAGGGACATTCACACCTTGCAGCTGCTCGGTAGACCTCGTAACTAACCGCTAAGCAGCTCTACTGCAGCAGTTCATGTTAACACTTTCCTCAGTGCAGCCAGGAAATAGTTTCCAAAGGGAGAGCAGATCATTACTCATTCACTCTCACCTTGAGTTTTCTAGCAATGGCTGGGGGATTACAAGTGGTGACCTTTTTTAGTTACAAGCCCATTGGACCCTTTAATGAAAATGAAAGCCACCCTCAGCCAATTGGTTACAACATCAATTTTGATGTTAAATTTTTCACTGGTTCATACCTTGCCTTCCATTTCAGCAGAGTGGAAACACTAATTGGACTTCATGATGAAATATCTGGAGAAGGGACTCGCACAGTCTTCCAATCTACTTGCCCCAGAGCAGTCGACACTTTTGAGTCCTTGGTCACATCCAATATCTCCGCTCACCGTCTGTGTGTATCATCAGCTACATAGCTTTCCACCTCACTTCTTTCAACTATTCTCCCATCAATATCTCACCCTACTTTCATTTCTGTATTGTTATATCAAACACTGCCTAGTGGGCGTATTTCAGCACAACCTTGAAGTGTAATCAAGGGCTGACTTTGGTCTGCTGCATCACAGTTGAAGACATTACATAAGCTACCTGACATCATGTTTTATTCAGTCTTGTTCTAGTATTTGCATTATAATTTCTGGGAGAATAATAGTTTGTGTGTCTGTGTATGTGTGTGTGTACAGTTAGGAGAAAGGTGTGTAAACCATACTGATACAAATGAGCTGTGTACTAACAAGGGTCATTAAGCTCATCTCGTTTTTTTTTTTTTTTCCCCCACATATATGAAAACACATACACACACAAACACAGGCCCTCAGCATAATGGGTTCTGTGGTGAGCAGCTCTGATAATGATGAATGAGAGTATTAACTGTGTCTAATTAGCAGCTAGCCACAATAATATGCTGTGTTCATGGGAGTGAAACAAAGCTGGTGTGCTCATGAGGGCCAAACGCCACCGCTGCCATTTATGTTTACTTCTGCTTATTTATGTTGTTTATGTTTTACAATCTGCTAATGGGGGCAACATATCTCATTAGGTCTTAATAAGGTTACTATAAATGGGTTTGCTGCTACTACTTCTAAAACATTATAGATTTTATGGAGGTTTTAATATTAGATTTGATGTTCATTTGACATTAACTACCCAATACAGTTGTTTACAAAGTTACACATTTCATGATGCTAGTGTTGTCAAAATTAATGCGTTAAATTTGAATTAATTTTAAATATTTAATGCGTTAAAAAATTTATGCAATTATTGCATTATTGTCTTTCAGAGACTGTAGTGGACTCAGTTTTAGAGCTAGAGTGACAATACTGGTATCATATGAAACTAGACAACCTAAGGCATCTATTGGTACCAACCATGTCACGCTTGTCAGGAAGGAGGCTGAATAACGGTCCAAAGTTGGGCTAAATTTTGGCGAAGGAAGAGGGGTCCCTTAAAACACTTTTTCTTCCATGTTTGAATCAAAATCTTTCCTCCTTCTTTTTTCATATTTGCATGCACTTCTGTGGACCTTGATGAAATTCACCTGGCACTTGAACATGGAACATGTTTATTGTTGTTGAAGTCCTTGTAAAGGAAAAAAATATGTCTTTTTAAACACATTATACAAGTTAGAAAATAACAGCTGGAAACATGTGAAAAGACTGTGAACTATGTAGTACATTTCTGTGTTCAGGATTTTTTTGGCAGGCCTGAAATGGTGGCTTGATAACATAGTGACATAATAGAGTTATACAATAATGACCCATCCCCTAACACTATATAAGAACTAGAGTGCCTTAGCATCAGCTGGGTGTGTAGTCTGTTGCTGTTAATGGCAGCATATCGGGGGGGATGCATGCTGCAGTCTCAACAGTAGATGTAAACTCTCTGGGCAGACAGAAAGGTCTTCACTTAACTATGAGATATTCTAGATCATCTGAGCAGCAGTGCCTCTTAATAATGGCACTGTCCGTGTACCAAGCTTTAACATAAATGCACACACCCCACCTCTGGTCTTACCAGAGTCATTAGCTGTTGTATCTGCACTTAGGATATCTCTGGTAGCTCAATGGCGCTATTGTTGAGCCATGTTTTCATGAAAATCGTGATGTTACAGTCCGTAATGTGTGGTGAGCCACAGTCACAGTTCATCCATTTTGTTCACCATTTGCACTGTGCGGCTCACTACATCTGCATTGCAATTACACAAACGTTAGTCAATGATGATTCAATATTCAGCAAATAAGCCCAAATCATGGGACGCATGGTATCAGATATGTCTTGTAAGTAAGTGTATGTAGGTGCAGTATTTCATAAGAGAATAGTGAAAATGTTTCGCTAATGTGTATTTTCACTCTTACTACAATCATAACCACAGGTTGCAATCACATGTTTTTGCCCAACCGCAGCCATATTACTGTAGTCTACAGAGGACAACAGAGACACATAAAAAAAACCCCATCAAATTCAAAACCAGAGAGAAGACAAGATAAGACGACTAAACAGACAGAAAGAAGATAGAAAGAGAGAGAGAGGATCAGGAAGAGAGAGGAGGCCACAGGACATCACCCACAAGGATTTCGGTGGTGCGATAAGACTTTAGCTTAATGGTGTCCAACAGCAAGCGTTTCACTGATCACACCTCGCTGTCTTATCTACAGCTCCAGAAGAGAGGAAACATTTATGAGTGTCTGCATGTATGTGTGTGTTTCTGTGAGTATGTGAAAGAGAAACAGAGAAAACGAGAAGGGAAGGGGGCAAGGGAGAAAAGGCAGACAGACACATCTTATTTAGGAAAGTCTGATGTACAATTCATAGCATTTCTAGAAAAAGGTGTTTTTATGTGTATCTTTGTTATAATTTCTGCACATGCCAACTTAAAGTATGGTTCAGGTTAGGCAAATAAAACTGGTTTGTTAAGGTTAGGGAAATGTTGCTGTCAGGCTTAAATATTAACATTAGCAACACTAAATGCTAGTGTTGAAGGCAAAAAAACATCCTACTTTTTATGCTGTGGAAAAAGCTTCGCCTGCAGATCAGAGCGAGGAAGATATCCAATGCTGAAATTCTGGAGTCGCTTGCCCCAAAGTGAATCGGATTCTTACCAATATAAAGCTTTTATATAGAAACTGTAGAGCCCTGAGAAGGAACCACTCTAACAGCTGGCTTACAAACAGCAGCTAAACCTATTTTACCTGAAACTCACAAAAATATCGGTAATAAACAGTCTTTGCGACAAAAGGAAAGTGAAAC
Organism: Thunnus thynnus; assembly: GCF_963924715.1. Taxonomy (NCBI): domain Eukaryota; kingdom Metazoa; phylum Chordata; class Actinopteri; order Scombriformes; family Scombridae; genus Thunnus; species Thunnus thynnus. Next base: position 23,603,222 of record NC_089530.1, read on the forward strand.
AAACAACAGATTATGTATTGATGAAAGTTTGTTTTTTATACTACTGCCCATAACTCAGGGAGAAAATGTAAATGGGTAAAAATATAGAGTGTCTACAATACACCATACACAAATTATGTATGAGTATGTATGTAAATTCCTATAAATTACTGTATGCATACAGCACATGCAGTTTTGTATGTTGCTATACTTCTGAATTGACCAAGAAGTATTATAATTTTTAAAAAAAGCCTAGAGTGTGGATGTGTAAGTGTCCTTGCATATGTCATAAGCCGAAGGATGGGTATTGTATGACACGTATAGGTGGATGTCTCGTAGTGTAATAGTCTGTGTGATTGGGTGTGTGTGTGTGTGTGTGTGTGTGTGTGTGTGTGTCAGCCTGAGCTGTAGCCCCAAGCATCGACTATCAGACTGCTTCACATGAGGTCACTATCACACTCAAGGTGATCCTTCTTAAAAGATTAGTAGTCAGTATTTAAAATACTACATTATGCGTCTGACTGCAAACTGATTCAGGAATTAACTTGTGGCCCTTCATGAAAAACTGAGGGTTTAGGTCAGGTTGGTGTGATGATGATTACACCATGTGTGCATAGAATATCCTTCATTTTATATATATATATATATATATGTATAAAAGCTGGATAGGGATTAGGTAGACAAAATATGCCATCTAGCCTGAGTTAGTCTTTGTAAGACCATCTGTTTGTGCGCTGTGACATTTATGGCCCCTGACAATACATACAGTACATTGTTTATCCAAACCCACTGCTTGCTCCATCATAGATAGAAAAACAGACATCTCAAGGTTGCTCTTGCCAAGAAGATTATGACAATTGCTGGTACCTTGGGATAAACCGTTACATCCTTAAAATCTAAATTTAAGCACAGCGAGGCTGCAGAATGCTTCATTTTGAGAGTCGTTTTATGTGGACATTTATCTTATGTCTATGAATAATCACAGATGGATTAACAGCACTTGGCAATGTCATTGGCAGTCTGGGGAAATCTACCAGTCCAAGAAGAAGAGTGCAGGGATTTTGTGTAATACATACACACTACAGTTTCTAAGTATCTAAGTATTGTTCAAGTACAAGTCTGATGCTTTTTGAAAACAAAAAAAAACAAACAAACACAGAAACATGCTGCTAACTTGAGCCTCTTTGCATAAAATGACCATAATTTATGAGCAGAGGCTCAAAAGTGTTACTTGTCAGACTTCTATTACCTCAATTCATGCTGAGAACAAGCTTTCTAAACAGGCAGAGCCAGTCCCAGCTTTTTAGTTTTGATGTTCTAACCCCCTCCAGGGCCCACTGAAGTACCCACGGTACGCTATACATGTAGTTTCATTTTCACAAAAGCCAAATGAGCATTGGTGCAGCATGTGAGAGTTTTCAGGATTCGAACTCGGACAAATTTAATGCTGTTACTGAATTGTCACATCACATGTCACACTAGTTAAGATGGACCGATGATGTGTTCAGACATACGGATGCAAAGTAGTAGGCACATAATTTACATACTGCTCTGACTGGAGTGTTGTGTTTTTTGATGTAGCTGCCGCACTAATGAACCAACAACGGCAGTGATTTGTTTCAACACGTCAGCGTGTCCCAGCCGGATCCCAGCCAACCCAGCCAGTTTCCAGTCACCCCCACCTCTTCCTGGGCCTATCTGGTTTCCACTGTAAACACGCCCATTCATTCAATTGAAGGGCATCATCCATAGAAGCACTCAGAACCATTAATTAGGTAGAAGTAATACTGTACAACATTGCTTCATTACAAGAAATAAAATGAATAAAAGTAGACTTTAAGGACTCAGTTACAGACTAAAATGATAAGATGATGAGATAATGATAAGGGGATTTTGTGCACTGAACATTACTGTATATAAATACTGATTAATGCTACAGTATGAAAAAATTAACAACCCATAAAGAAACATGTAGCCTATGTTCCCAACTCTGTAAACTTCAATTATCTCAGGCCTTCTGATGCTTTGTTGTACTGCATAGAATAAACTGCTCAGACTGTTTTGTAGCGCTCCTCTACAAGTACAAATGCTGAATTGTGATGATTGTGTCTCATATTTTTGGCTTTTTCTTCACATTTGACCATGTAAATAAAATGTATTCTGCTCATATTTTGCTGTTGTGGGTTTCAGAAGGGAATACTGAACAGCAAGAACCTCAAGATAACAAGTACACGATGGAAAACAGACTTGTGAAAAGAAATCTGTGAATAATGCTCAGGAAATATGCTGTCTGAAGTTCCTCTAAACCCTAACATTAACTTTCTTAGTAGTGGAATCTGAGGCTGACAAAACAGATAAATATAAAACTGAGAAATAAACTCCTACTATAAATGAAGCCTGGATGTTTAATTTGTCTGAACCCATTTTACAATATTTTTGCCCCACCCCTGGATCCAAAATCCCCCGTGGAAACTTGAGGAATTTTCCTTCAGTGGGTTTTGTGTTTTGCATATGTTTGGGCCAGTGTTGTAGTCAAGTCACTAAATCTCAAGTTCGAGTCGACTCTCGAGTCACCAGCGTTCGAGTCCGAGTCCAAGTCATCAAGGTTGAGTCTGAGTCGAGTTCCAAGATGGTCTCCACTCTGGCAAGATGGCTGTCACCATCTCATATTAATATTAATGATGCAACGATTGCAATCTTCTTGGCTGATTCTGATTTTCTTTCTTTATAAGAATTAAATAAATAATTTAATTGGATTTTTTTTTTTTTATTATTACAAATTACTGTCTGTGCGCTGTGTGCATGACATGCATATTGTGTGTGTGTAGCTGCGGCTGTCACGCTGCATCCGTGACTTGCATGTTGTGTGTGCGTGTGCGTGTGTGGCTGTGGTTGTTTGTGTGCCATGTGTGCAACGTGCATCTTGTGTGTGTGTGTGGCTATACTGTCTGCGCCACAGCTTGCTGCTGTGTGCGTGACGTAAACCGTAGTGCGGCTATGTATGGAGAATCTGATCGGCAAAAATTCAGATACATGAGACAGATCTGCCGGTCACCGATGGTCGATCAGCTGAAAACCAGCTGTTTTAGATCAGTGGACGATCAATCGGTGCATCTGTAATTAATATAGCTAATATCTTGTGCCAAATTAGAAGGGCCTATTACAAAAAACTAACAAAAACAAACAAAATTGTCCAAGTCCTCATCTCCAACTTCTAAGTCCGAAAGCAGTCGGACTGAACTCAAGTAGTACAACACTGGTTCGGGAAGGTCGTTAAGGCAAATGAACAGTCTAATGATAAACACATTGTCATCTCACTGTCTCCTATTTAAATATCCAATTAACCCCCTAGACTAACATGAGTGGATAAGGAGATTTTGTGCAATGAACAATGCATAAACGTTGATTAATGCTAATACCTATGGCCCATTAAGTGCTAACGAAAAGGTGCACTCCAATGTTAATGATGTGTTTGTGAATGTGAGAAAGGAATGTGAGAAATAACAATTGAATGTGAGAAAGCGATGTGAGAAATAACAATTAAATTAACTTGTATGACCAAATTATTCTCCTGTTGTGTTCGCACGCAGCAGATGATCCCCCCCCCCCCCCCCCCCCCCCCACACACACTCTCTTTACTAGTGGTCTTCTAATATATTTGCCATGATGAGTGTTGTTTTTGTGAAAAACAAATAAACAAACAAACAAAAAAAACACAGAGATGGCTTTTAAAAAGTATTATGTTTATTTTATACCAGATGAAACTACAGTAGAAAATAAAAATGACAACATACTGTACTACACACTCATTTAGAAGGGGCATACTGTATAGTAAATGCACGTGTGAATTGTTGGAAATTTCATTTTCCAGTATTTTCCAGTAATTTCTTTTTTAAGCCTGTAACACTTCTATTAGAGAAATCTTGGGTCAGTCTCATCTCCCAAAACACCTCTATGGCTTGGACAAGCTCCTGTTTTGTGCTTAACCTCCTTTCGGATGTAGTCTTTCATCCAGTGCCAAACAAGCTTGATAGGCTTCAAATCTGGTGACTCTGGCGGAGTTTTCACCTAGTTGATTCCCTCTGCAAGCTGCAGCAGCAGTGTGCTTTGGATCACTGTCTTGGAAGAAGCGGCGTTCCGACCCGAAATGTCCCCTGACGTATGATGCTGCAGCTCCTTTGATGATATTGTCTGTCCGTGATTCCCTTTAAAGACGACCACAGGAGCTGCATTGTGTTGTGAAATCATTCCGCAGACATGGAGCTTTAAGGGATGTTTGGGCTGCGGCTTTCTGTAGAAACTCCACCTGGTTCCAGAGCTACTGCGGTTTTATCCGTAAACAGCACATCATGCCATGTCTCCCCAGACTCGATCCACTCAAGAGCTTGCCGTAGCCTTGCATCTTTGTTACACTCTTTTATCATTGGCCAGAAGCAGGCCTTTCCATATTTCCACCCCAAGGTTTCTGCGGACGCAGCGTATACCGGTCAGGCTCAGTAGAACATCTAAATCTGCCTCGATTTTCTGCTGTACAGCTCGGCCAGTCATCTCAGTGTTGCTCTTTGTCATCTCATCAGTGGCAGCCAGGATATCACTGTGGAAGTCAGACAAAAACACATTATGTAAAAGCAAAAAACAAAATCTTTATTCAAGCAAGGTACAAGAACACTGTCTGCTATAAACATTAAGATTTAGCATCTATTCATTAATATTTATAAAATTCAACCTCTGTGAATTTGCAAAAGTGTAATTTTACTTTATTTTACATATTATGCTGCTATTACTGCTGTTTGCTGGTGCTGCTTTTATTTACTTGTTTTATTTAAACTATACAAGAGAAGCCATGTAAAATTTAATTAAGATCATTCATTCATTTTGTACTCTAAGGAAAACTCAGTGTGCTTTTTAGCTGTTTTAGAGATAGTCATAAAGTTCTGGGAAAGCTACTAAATGCACACTTTTGTGAGACTGTTTGGTTACTTATGTGTGCAGTTTCTTCGGACGTGAGTGGCAGGGTTGTCTCTCCTTAAAGTGATATCACACAGTTCTCAATGAAACTTTAATGCCCAGGTTTTGCAAAACGCTGCTGGATCTCCTGTGCTGATTTCCCCACGTGAGAGGAATCTGTTGAGAACTCTCTTTGTCGACGTGCGTCATCTCTGCTGCGTGGCAATCGACAGCTGGGTAGACAGCAGGAGCTGATTTATGCACATTTATAGAGCCCACTGGTGGGTGTTTTCCAACCAGTACAAAAATGGGTGGGCCATCTTCATCCAGAAAAAAGAGACTTATGAAAAGTTAGGAGAAGAAAAAAGAACAAACATAGAAAAACTGAAAGATATTCTGCATCATAAAGGCGATAACAGCAAAACACTACCTATCCAACATGCTCAACCAACAGAGCTTCAGTCCATAAAGGCAGTACACAACAATATAGACAAAAAGTATCTATTATAGCCTAAAATACAGAATATTTGCACCCACAAGACTGGCTGCTCATCGGCTCTACAGCACACGGATGTTAATTAACCATTTTATTGCACAAAATGCTGACTATTAAACACCCCCCTCCCAAAATAAGCTCCATCAGAGCTGTCTAAAAAATTATTTTAGTTTAATTCTCTGCTGCCAGTTTATTGGTGACAGTGGAGTGGGCAGCCAAATTAGCATGTCCATAGTGTGTGCATGAGGATGAGGTAGCTGCAGATCACTTTACGCTTGTTTGAGGGGGAACGAGTGCTTATGTTGTGGGAGTGTGGGTGCACTAGGTTATTCAAAATCATTATATTTTGGATAGAAAATCGACCTAATTAACAATTAAGTCTGTTTAGGAGCCACAGTGTTGAAATGGAGGCAATAATCTCAGAGACAGTTCTTCACCTGGACAAATAAACTTTCTGAATGACAGATACTACTAGAGGTACGAGAGGAAAAAGGAGGTAAGTTTCACCTCCATAGCTGTCCTAGTCCTGGAACACAATTAAATCGCTGAAATGTATTTTATTTCACTTACAAATAAATAAATAAACATTTCCTGACAGCACTGATGGAGCTCAGGATTCATCCATAACAGCCACAAACAATTCCACCTGATAAACCTGGCGTCAGTGTGTAACCGGCTGACCTATCGGATGTGTAGCAGAACACAGAACATTAATTACCGTTAGATCCTGACTGGCCTGGTGTTAATGAAGTTACCGCTGCTGTGACACATGTGTGAATGTTCACATCACTCTCAATTTACACACAGATTTATTGTTTCTGCCGCTGCGTGATGTTGCAAGTGTTTAATAAGTAATAACTCAAACGAGATGCAGCAGTGAAAGATACACATCCAGTGTGTTTTGGAGTCAGTTTAACATTGAATACTGAGGAGAATGAAAAAGTTTTCTTTCAGCTTTTTGGGAGAATCTGTCAATTACTCTCAGTCAGTTACAAATTCACTGAAAACCTGCTGCGTCTTGTTTGTGTGTTCATGTTCAGCAACAGTGAAAAGCAGCTGTGGGTGTGGTGCCAAACCTCTTGGTCCGTCCTGTAGGTCCTGTGGGCCGCTGTTCTGCCTGCCCACAGAGAATTGCATGGACCTCGCTGGAGCGCATGCAGCTAAAGGGAAAACTAGCTAACTAATGATTTTTAAGGCAAAGTACTGTTTAAAAACAATATAAACTTCTTTGTTCATCCACCTATGACCATTTCACTGTTTCTTTTCAGCTACTTAGGTTCAAACATTTGTTACCAGCTCATATTTTGGGCCGTTTGGCTCAACAGTGTGAATTTCATACATGTAACACTCACCTGGTCTGAGAAAGGAGGGGATGCAGATCTCAGCAGGTAATAAAATACACTTCTGCCAAATAATGCATCCACATTGTAACTTTATTTCTGGAGATCTATGAATCAAATAGTTTTACCAGCATGTATTTTGGGCTGTTTTGGCTCAACAATGTGAATTTCATACATTTAATAAGGACCTAAGCTGAAATAAAAGGGGATGTCTGACTCAGCAGCAGCGATCAGTCCTACTGAATAATGCACATACCTCTTAACACTCAGTAAAGATACTTCAAATCAAAGTTTGATAGGAATCAAAAGGTTTTATCAGCACATACTTTGTTTGATCAACTTTGACAGAGTGGATTTGAAACCTTAAATGTATTTTTCCACATTTAAAAATCTCATTTTAGTATAATTATCTGAAATCCTATGCTTAAAAACACATCGACGTAGAACACAGAAGAGTTCGCCCTGAGAGATATTGAGAGATCAATCAAGGAAACCTCGTAAATTTCAGACCAAATCGTATTGAGGAAACGCTACCACCTCTGAGTCTAATAAAACATTAATGACTCTAAACTCTAAAAAACTATAGATTCATCACTGATGAAACTGACAAAGATGATTATATAATTTTTAAACAGTATTTTGCCTTAAAAATCATTACAGTGTCTAGTGGGCTAGTTTTCCTTTTAGCTGTGCGCGCTCCTGCGAGGTGCATGCAATTCTCGGCAGGGCTAAAGCCGCCACAGCTTTAGCCCTGAATATTTTGAGCATAGAGCCACATTATTCTACTTCTCAGAACTGGTATTTTAATTAATTAAACTTAATGTGGCACATCAGAGGGAGGGGAAAAATATGGTGCATACAGGTCGTGGATGTATTATAAAAATCAGTAAAGTTAGTTTAACAGTGAACAGAGCGGTTACTGCAGCTTCCTCCAGTGTTTTGTGCTTTTCTCCACATTCCAGCACAAATATTGCTCCATAATGAAAATTGCAGAGAGCAGAGATGGATGTTTTAGAGAGTGACAGACAAAACATTAATATTCAGGTCAAACAAGTGTCCCGGTGTGTTGCAGTACCGGCTTGTAGGCTACTCTGTGACTATAAATGATATGCCTTGTTAACAGCAGATCATCTGCACACATCTGAGCGGCCCGTAATGATGCAGCATATAGCAAACATCGGCCCTCCAGACAGGCAAAGTTGCCAGTTAAAGAATGAGATACACAGATGAAATGTTAAATGTAAAGCTAATTAAGGCTTTTACTGCTAGTTAAAACAGTGTGGCACCATCACAGCTGAGATCCTTTTTATGAGGTGGAGGTGTGAATCATTTTGTGAGTACAACAAACAAGAAAATCCCTGTTTAATCCTCCATTCTGGTTATTTTTTTTTTGTCATGCAACTTCAACTGAAGGACAATCTTGTTGGAAATTCTATGACCCTCAGGCTTTAGCTAGCCTTTCAAAAACCCAGTGGATAAAGACAAAAACTACACCTTGTTGAGCTAAAAACAAGCCTGTTTTGTTCGTGTTTACATATTACTGGCAAGCTTTCGCCCAGAAGCAATGATAAGTAGAATCACCCTCAATGGACAAATTCAGACTGCCGGGCAGTTGCTCACTGTTTTACACTTGTGGACAAGACCCCGAAAGCTAAATCAACAGACAGAAAAGGTGAGGTCAAAAGACTCTTTACTTATGAGTCACTTGTGGTTATAGAAAGCAACAGAATCTGGCAAGCTAGTCAGTGAAGACAGTGAGCAGCAACTCTGAGGCAGAGCAAGTAAAGTAACAGCATCTACTATATAGATGCAGGTAAACACAAGACACACAAACACAGAGACACACGGTTAGATTTGACATAGGTGATATAATGAGTGTCTTTGTAAACTAACTCACAAGCTTTGCTCAATTTGTATTGATGTTTTACCAAATCCAATTAAAGCAAATACTCATAACCATATCTTCATACTGGTCATAAAAGACTAGACATGGTGTTTGTTGCTCTGTACAAATGTGTTGGATTAATTATGTTTTAATTTCTGTTCTTAGGACTTTCCTTGCCATTGTTTTTCACAGTATACACTATGGATTGTAAGTATTTCCCTGAGCTCTCATGGACATATCAGTTAGTGTGTACCAAAGTCTGTGAAAGCTTGTGGGTGGACACTGGAACTGGGCCACTGAGAGACAGAAACATTAAGGCAGAAGGATGAGAGAAAGATGGAGATCTCAAACTGTGAACCCGCTGGTGGTCAACTTCTGCAGGCTGCTGATTGTAGAGCTATGGGTAGTCTCGTATAGGGAAGTAAAATAGTAAAAGCAGGCCGGTGGGGGCAAGTAAAAGAAGGTCAGGAGGCAAAAGAGCCACAGACTCATTTAGCTTCTCTGCACTTAGAGGTCCAGTATAGTTTAGGTTTTTTTGGCTCCAAGTTCTTAAATAAGTTGATCTTTGATATATTAAAGAAAGATTAACAAAAAGAAATATGTATGTGTAGATAGCACTAAGGGAAAAAGTAGACTCAACTCTTTATTACATCCATATCTCCAAGTTGCATAAATAGTCTTACTTTACTATATCAGGAAGCGACATGTGAAAGTAGTCACTTCAATTTAACACTCCCTCCATGCAAGTCATTAAAATGTTGTTAGACAGCCAGATGAACAGTTTTTAGCATTTTATCCAGAAGCATAAGGATACCAACGAGGTGATTCAAACTATTACGATACTGTGTCTGCTTCTTCTACTGCACTTTTTTGGAAACAGCTTGAATTTTACCTGAAATGAGACACATGAAATGACAAGTGAAAATGATGCCAGGATACCCTCCCTCCTCCCGATGGAATTATCAATGTATTGTATTCCGTTCGCCCTCAAAAGTATATCATTGCTTGCTTGACATTCAGCAAGATGCCATGGTATAACTAGAATTTCAATTCTGATGCCGTATGTTCACCTACTCTGTCATTCCAGCCCAGTATCTTCAGGAAATATGTCCATATTGTAAGATTCTGATTTACACCCAATGCCAACATCCAGCACTGCTGCAGGACATAGTGTTCACCATATGTAGTGAGGTAAAAAGTAAGAGAGTGGTGGAGTGCTGAGGGGATGGACTACCTTGTCTGACTTTCATGCAGACCTGAAACTTTTCCTAACTGCAATATTTCTCTAACCTTACCTGAACCATAGTTGCCATGCACAGATATTGGAGAAAGTAGTGATTAAAAGAAAAAACAAACCTTAAAACAATGGCACTTAACTAGGAGTGTGCCTGAATACAAATACATTATTTGGCAAAGCACAAATAGTGGGGTTTATATGAATATTTGTGTCATACAGATATTTTAAAAATGATTTGTTTTTGAGAAGAAAAATAAAAAACATGTCAAATACCAGTTTGCAAGTCAGTTACATCGTTATCTCAGTCTCTCTCCTCTGCTCCACTGTTATACATCTATCAAGGGTAAGTCCCAAATGGACTCTCCATAACCTGTTGTTCGCCTTCTCCTTTCCACAAAGTTAGGTTGTAAAAAATAGGCAATAAATGAAAAGTGCAAAGCAAGAATCACCTTTGAAGTTCTTCTACATGTTACATGGTGTGCCGTCTCTGTGTTATGGGTATATAAATAGGTATAGGTCTGCCTGCAATGAGTCAATGAGTAAAGTTTTAGCTCAGTAGTCACTGCAGTCGTCTTTGATCTGGGAGACTCTAGTTCAAGACCTGGTGTGGGGATCTCCTTCGTAAGGTAGTTTATTCATGAACACTTATTGTAACACTTTAATTTTCTAAAATTAAAAAGCGTAATAAATACAAAAACAGGATTTTTAAGCCTCTTTCCAATTATATTCGAATACAAATACAGATACAAATAATGTTGCTGCCTCAACAAATAATAATAAAAATAATTAATTCACTAACCAAGACCACGCCAACAGGAATATGGTTTGAAATGGTTTATTTGGAGAATGACAGAAGAGAGCTGAGATGTAGAATGAAGGAGGGATAAGGAATGGAGAGATGGAGAGAGGAAAGGGTGAAGGTCGAGGGATGAAGGGAAGAAGGGAAAGGGGAGGGTTAATGGGGGATGCATAGTGGTTTGTTGAGACGTCAACAGCAGAAGGATAGGTGGGAACTAAGGGGGTTGAGCTGTCTCGGCAGTCCAAAGACTGTATGGAGCCCTCTGTTCCTGTGTTCAAACAAAGAAGAGAGAATGGATAACAAAAGGGTTAGAGTGGGAGGGACTTACAAACTGAGACAAAGGGGGAGAGGAACCGATAAGGTGTGCCTAAATACTCTATAGTGTGGAAATGAGATGTATGCACCCGAACTTTGTTTATAAATCTATAAACTTCATTTTGAAGTTGAACTCTTCATGGCCACTGCTGTTTATTTTGTTGCCTGTGATCTCAAAGTGACTCTCAGCTTATTGAGTTTAAGATAGCTGGAAGCCAATAAGCAACATTTTGTGGTTGGTCTAAGATAACTGGATGCCAATAAGCAACACGTTGTGGTTGGTCTATCTGTAAGCCACTTTTATTTTCTTGTAGGACACCAACAGTCAATATAATGTGTAACATCAATCAATGGACCACCAGGGCCATTAACAGTAAGCAGTTTATGTAATATTAGCTTGCCAGATGCTTCTTAGCCTTGACAGTCGTCTTGATTCTATGCTTTGCTTTCAGAGTTCACCAGACAGACTGACAGTTATTTGAAGCACTGCGTTTAAACAAATACATGCAGTCTACGGAGCAAATTAGCAAAACACCTTTTTCTCTTCCCTCTCTCACATTTCACTTAACTGGATTTCCTTCTTCTTTTCCTCTTTGCTCCTTAAGCAATTTGTCAGCGTGAAGGCTTTCAACAGTATAATTGTATATAGACGAAAGCAGCTCGGGCTCTGTGTTCATAGAGGAGGACTGATATCCATGTGAGTCATTTTCTATTTACTGTCAGGTTGAGGGTTGAGAAGTCTGGGGAGTTAATGCAGATGTCTAGTATGTGCACGGTTGCAAGCAGGGGAGAGTTAGGATGAAAAGAAGAGGAGGACATGTGGGAGACAAGATGGTGGTGGGATTATGGAGGGGACTGGGGGCAGAGCAGTGAAAATATGGAGGAAAAACTGAGGAAATAACAAAGACAAGCAGAACTGAAAGATAAAAGAGGACTGGGAGAGAATCAGTTGCAGACGACATAGAGAATAGAGAGGAGGAAAGATGAGACAGATGCCGTCCCATATCAGGGGCTGGATCCTCCAATGTTCCCATTTCTAGGCTGAAAACACCATTACAAGCTGGCAGGACATGTCCCATTTCAAAGGCTCCTTCAGATGCAGCTGAGAAGTATCACATTAGAAACACTTGGAAATGCCAGAATTCGAAAAAACTTCCTCAATTTCACAAAGATGTTTTTACACTCGCTTGAGGTGGATTTTGGAAATGTTGAAACAGAGTTTATGCACAAAGTGGATAACAGAAACATATTTGCCAAATAAATAATGACGTGGCAAACGTTTAACTCACATGACCGATCAGTTGTTTCCACTCTCGGCGTCTTCCAGCGTCTCTGGATAGAATGAAGCCAATACAAAGCTACAAAGCCTTAAAAGGTAGGTTCACAATTTTTGAAGCCTGTCTTAAAACAGTAGGCAGGCACCCAAATGAACATTGAAAAAGGTTTTTCTCCAGATGCCCTCCCAACACACTTTTATTGTAAGTGATGGGGGACAAAATTCACAGACAATATCCAAATTAGTAGAGATGCACCAACTGCAATTTTCTTGGCTGATTCTGATCTTTTAAAAGTCTGACCTCTTGATTCCAATTTTTTTTGGCCAATTCTGATTTTCTTTCTTTCTAAGAATTTAATAAGAAAAAATGTCTGATTAAGTTTTATGTTTTCAAGGTTGATCCTCCACGGCTTATTTTTTTACAAGTTTTACAAATTGTGAGTTTTGTGTCTTCTTCAATCACACTGAAGAACCTCCGCACCAACAACGTGTGTGTGTGTGTGTGGCTGTACTGCCTGTGCCACTGTGTGAGCGACATGTGTGTTGTGTGTGTGTGACGTTACTATCTATGTCGCTATGTGCTCAACATGCATATTCAGTGTGTGTGGCTGTACTGTCTGTGCCACTGGGTAAGTGACATGTGTATTGTGTGTGTGTGTGGCTGTGACATTAAGTTTATGCTTGACGCAGTGTCCCTGGCACGATGGTGCACGTGCCAAAAATGATGTCATCGCATCTTTCGCATCAAGGCTCTCCAGGTTGTCAAAGCACTTCATCATGCACCTTTGAATTTTTATAACTAGGCACACTGCGAGGGACTTTTAAAAGGAATAAGACAGCTACTCTTTTGTGCATAGTTGTTTTTTTTGTTTTTTTTGCCACAGAGTATAAATGAGGCTCTACTGTCTGTGCCGCTGTGTGTGCGCAATGTGAACTATCGTGTGGCACGTGTGTAAATTTGACTGACGAAAAAGTCAGATATATGAGACTGATCGGCCGTTCGCTGGTCAAAGCCGATCAACTGAAAATCCGATCAGTTTCGATCATTGACTGATCGATCAGTGCATCTCTACAAATGAGTCAAATTAGGTGGATTTTCCAAAATTAAAGTCTTTTCAGTACTAAATTCCCTCTTTGTGTTTCTCTTTTGAGTGGCAGTGGAAGGACAGTCACAAAAAGAGGGAAATTTGCACTAAAAAGACATTTCCTTGGAAGGTTATGCACTTGATTTGACTAATTTGTACAGCTGAAACTTCATATATAATTGGAATAAAAATGTGAATACCATTTTGCACAGACTGACTGTGGATTTTGTCCCTTATCAGTTACACAGAAAGCACATTAATGCTGAATATGAACAAGATGAATGATTACAGCAAGAAAAACCTATTGTTTTAAGACAGACTCGACTATGAACCTGTCCTTTAACTTTCAGCTCCTCTATGGCATCAATTAGTTATGTGTCATGACTTTCTCTGTAGGTTGTCTGTATGCATCTGCTGCTCTGCCACTCTGCCGTCTCCCTATCCAGACCTAACATACTAAAGACTAATACAAACAGAAGGAGTGAGCCACAGAAAGAAAGAGAGAGAGAGGAAAGAAAAGAAGGGAAGAGAGGAAGAGTGACTGGGGTAAGATCTTAATTAAGATTGAGCCAGAGTCACTGCTGTGTGTCACCAGCCGGCTCTGTATATGCTCTACATGACTTAATGTCTTTCCTCTCTTCCCACTCCTTTTTTCTGCTATCACTCCTTCCCTCTTTCAGTCTTTTTTTTGATCAAGTTTTATCATTGTGATTGAGATCTATTTTTAATGAGGACATCTGAGAGAAAACTTGCAAAGACATTATAGAACAATTAATAGTAATATTACAACAATCAGCATCCAATTATGAAACAATAGAAAACATAAAGACTAAAAACAAAACATAGGTTTGAGCTATGTACCAAATTCTGTGGCTCTACTGGAATATCTTTGCATGATTTACAGTTAAAAAAAACTAGGAATAGTAGGATTTCACCTCCGTACATGTTCAAGCTTGAATCCGATCTGAAAAATGGACAATGCAAAAACTCATGGAACAACCTTGGAAACAATTTTAGCAACAAAGGCCACCAAACGGACGGCTGTTGCGTTAACAATCTGACGTCACCATGAAGAGGAAGTAGAGGTAACTTTGCAAACGAAGTGTTTAGAGCCCTGGTTTTTGTCTTACAGGGAGCATTTTCAAAGACGTTAACCTCAAGCTTTGGAGCTTTCACCATGTTTAACATAGACATCCGACATTATAAAAATAACGGAAAATTACATAAAGCATTATATGTCCCCTTTAACCCAAACATGGGTTATGCTGGTTAACTATGGCCTAATGAATAAAGAGCAGCCTCTACAGAGAATCCAAATGAAGAAAAGTGCAAAAAAAAAATAGATGTTAGGTGTTTGTTTTCAAACCAAAATGAACACACAAGGGCAAAAACTATCAATACATGTAATACCAAATACTACACATCATAAATGATGTTTGCTCTACTTTTCCTAATCCGATAATCTGCTCACACTGCTGCCCTAATGCATGGTAAAGCACAGCATGAATATCACAAAATCCTCAAGTTGCAGGGTGTCGTTAGAGCAGTTTCAAAAAAATATAATCACATAATTCAATTTGGGGAAAAAAATACAGTTTCCAAAGCCAAAAGATCAGCAGCAATACCTTGGACAAAATTATTTATTTTGGCATCTCTAATGGCTACTATTTTCTGTTCCTTATCATTTTTACAAACAATACTTCTCAGGTCAAAGTTTCTTTATAAATTTGATTTTGTTTTGTTTGTTTTTTTTCCAGTTAAGAAATGCAAAAGATTTACCTCAAATGTAAGAAAAAGGATACTTGATTCCCACACAAACAGGAGCATTGTATCCCGCATGAGCTCTGCAGAGAGAAGAGTTTCTTTCACCAGAGCGGTTTGTGTCTTTTGTCTGACTTTGAGGGATAAAAGTGGCGAATTGAGTTTAATGTTTTAAAATCTTTTTTTCTGTTCATCTTCCTCCAGTTAACTGAGGATAGACATGATCATTCTCTAGAGAAAAATGTTGATTTTTTTCCCTTTAAATAACAGATGTTGTCTATAAATGACTCACACACCAACTTATTGTAGTTTTTTGGCATTAATGAGAAGTACATGTTTGATCCCAACATTAGAAATGAACAAGCTGCATATTATTTTGCACAATCTTCTCCATTCTTTAGTTTTGTTTTACAGCAATTTATTTTATGTTCATTTCTTTTACATTGTATTGTAATGTGTTGCCAAGCCAAAATGAAATGCTCGTTATTACAGCTGGTTAATTAATGCAGCTGCACATTAAACCGGTTTATGAGTGTATACAGTATGTGTGTACTAAGAGCTGACTGAAGAGATGCTGTACTGATGGAAACAGCATAGTTCAAAGTTTTACTGAAGATTGAATATAAGCCTAATAAGTTAGCCACCCAGCCTCTCTTATTATAAAAGTATAGACCTTTCTCATGTAATGATAATAATATGATAATACACAGTTTGACTCATTAAAAGCTTGTTGCTAATATCAGAAATTATGCATTTTACATGTATTTTACATGCTGGCTCTCCAAGATGGCTTACTTGGGTGCTTAAGTAATCCCTGAGACAAATTTGTCATTCGATGCTATATAAATAAACAGACGTAAATGGAAGAGAGCCATAGCTGATGTCTTTAGTTACACCTGTGCTTATAAAATATAAGCTGTGGAAAATGTTTATATTTGCAGTTTGTTAACAGTTTTGTGAGGTAAGAAATGACAAGGTTTTAGGCACCGAAGTAACCTTGAAAATACATATATTTTCTGCTGCTGAATGATCTGATTAGTAAAATGTCTTTGTAATTTAAATTATTCAAGAAGTTTTTTCTGCAGAAGTAAAGTTATATATGAGCAGCTTGAAGCTGTGACTCAGTCAACCATGTTCATTGGCTTTGTTCACAGCAGTCGTTTTGACATGTCAAAGGCTGTTAGAGGATATTTTTGGTGACAAGTGGTCACGGCTGTTCTTGTACTGCACCTCTCAGAGATCTCTTTAGAAATCAGACACTGTTGTCAGAACAGAATATTTCTGTTGGTTCTGGTCTGAAATTGTTTAGTTGTAACTGACTACAGGTGAACTTGAAATGTTAAACTCACTGTTTTATGTGCAGTGAGTTTAACAGTTTAAAATTGCCTTTGCAAAAACTTTTCCAACATTGCAACAAATGCAAACTACATAATATATTGAATTACCTATGTCATGTAAGGGCTTAATAATGCCAAAAGTGACATTTATGTATATAAAAATGTCAGGGATTATTGACTTGTCTCACATTACTTTAAACACATTTTGGAAACAATTGCCAAAGTAGTAGTCTAATAACTTTTTTCTTATTGTCCTTGAAACTATTTGATCAAAGAGCCATTGTCTCCCATGGAAACATCAGTTCCCAAAACACTGTGCTTTCTCTCTTTACCGTCTCTCTTTCATGTCACTTCAATTTTACTTCTCCTCTCTGTTTACCTTTCTTTAATATTCTACACAGTAAAAAAAAAACACTCATGCCTTCTTCCGATCCTCGTTACCACACATCCATAAATACTCTGCAGGTGCTGAGTGACAATTATGCATGCTAAAAAAACAACAAACAAAAAAAGGAAGATATTCATCAAAGAGTAAGAGGAAATAAGAAGGGACAGGTGTGTGTGTGTGTGATTCTTCTTACTTTTGTCCTCAATGTCAACCCCATTCCCCTGTCCTAACTGGCTTCCTCGTCTGCACCTCTTCCACACGTCTCTGTACTCATAGTCAATTCAACCTCTGACTTTTGCTGCCCTTAATCTTCTCTTGGGCCAGACTGTTCGTACTCAGCACCTTCACGCCTGTCTCAGACACTGTGCTCTGACTGAACAAGGCCTTGGGTACCTATTACAGTATGAGAAAATGTCTTCTTATAAAAAGAAAGTCTAGATAATGACCTTGCTCGTTTCCCCTCTCCTGAAAGTTGCTAAAACAGCTTCATATTACACCAATATGCTGTCTCTTACCCAAGAAAAGTACAAGTGATTTTCTCTCCTGTCCATCTTTAAAAGTAGATACATTGTGGCTTTGTACAATAAATATATATTGTGATTTTAGGAGGCACAGAAAAAGATATAACAGATAAAAAAGGAAGTTGGCAGTAAACTGACAGTGTTTACACCCAGATTTGTATTGATCTGCGTCACTGAATCTGTTTTCTCAGAGGGACTGTTTTCGTGAATCAAGGATGAGCAATTTACTGTCAGTCATTTAACACACCTGTCATCTTTCCACACGGAAAACCTGCAGCAATCAGGCCACAGACATAGTTTTATTTTTCCCTTTTTACAAAGTGATTACAGAAGTATTAACTAGAATACCTACTGAATAGTATATAATGTGCACTATCAAAGTAATACTTAAAAAAATATTAATTAAATCAATCACATCAAGTTAAACGTTGGTTGCCAACATGAAGTAGAAAATGCAGCATTAAAGAAATAAATTCCTGTATGTTCTGTTTATTAATACAGAAGATATAAGTAGTAGAAGTATCAGCTATGAGCCTTATGGATTCTTTTTTCAAAGAATCAGGTTTTTGTGCATAACTAGAAAGCACGTACTTCTGCACAAACCTTTAAATTTGTTATGTCATAGAAAGCTTTTTAATTGGGGATCTGAATTCTCATCAGTTGGACTGTAAATCCTGGTAAAATTAAATCTTTGCACGAAGAGAATCGTGACAATTTTTAAGTGAGTCAGACTTTTTTTTTTTTTTTTAATGGTGGCTTTACAGCACTAGTCATATTCTGTAGAACTGCTTGGAGTTCATACCTGCTTGTATCATTTAAATTTGGTTGCAGTTGAATGATGTGTGCAAGAAATATGGCAATTTATGTAAGAAATGTATGTTTTGGATCATCAAATAAAGACAATTAATCAATCAATAGTCATTTTACTGCAGAAAAATGACAACATGTCAAATTAGTGACTTTTGGTGACTTAATGTGTTAAAGTTTCATTTTGTTTCAGTAGAAAAGTTTTCTAGTTTGTCAGTAAGGACAAGGATTCCTTTAAATCTTGACTCCATTACTTACAAAGTGAAGTCAATTTAGTGACTAAACCAAAAGTAGAAGACTGAAGGTCACACCTGTGCTTGGTCCTTGTATAACTTCATTATCCCTCAATCACGGGTCTTAACATTTGAGTATAAAGAGAAGAGAGAGAACACATGCCTCTTCTTGATGAATTATGTGAAATGTTAATTTAAGTCAGTTAAAAACAGTTAATTGATCTGTAATTTATTTTGAATAGTGAAAAAAAGGTTAAAATGATTTTTAGCAAACATCTAGGTAGAAATCTGCTTAAAAATACAATTTGCAGTCACCTACAAACATGCTACAGTGTCATTAATGATTTTTTTTATTGATTGTCTACATTAGTACAGTATAAATTTACTATTTTATAAACATCCGTCATCCATTCCATATTAATCTGCATGACTGTGTGAATTCATACTAAAATACACTATAAAAGTAGAAAACAAGTGTTAGAAAAAACTAACAGTGCTTGAGACGTGTTCCTCAGAGGACACTTGTGTCATTGGGTTGTCAGCAGAAGTCAACGGTCATGTATACAATAACTCAAGCAAAGGTGCTTCCCCCCTCGGATTTTCGGCCAAGGTTTTTTCACAGCTAAATTCACTTTTGTCTTGACATGTCAAGTCAAGCAAGGATACCACCCCATCTAAAAAAGTTCCTGTCATGGTGACTGTAAGTAAAGGATGAATCCAAGTACATCTTTCAAAACACTTGAGTGATCTTTGGGGGGTCTGTAGCCTCAAATGCCCTGTATGTGTGTGTATTGCTGTGGTCAAGGAGACGCTGTAGAGATTTGATAAATGGCCATCATGGTCCATTTTCTATTTTACACTTTTTGAACAGACAAAAACACTTCTTACTTTACCTTCCACTCACTCTTTCACAACATCCAGGACCACCGACGGAGATGTCTGGGCCTCAGGATTTATTGAACAAAAATCTGAGAAAACATTTCCATACAGAATTAAATGAAGGAAGATCGTCTGAAATGGAATCTGTCTGATCATGCAAAGGCACCAAATACAGGAGTCTAAAATAAATGGACCTCATTAAGGTGTTTTTGGAAAACTGCAGCTCACCATTCCTCATTGATTCTTGCACACATATGCGAATCAGTGGAGTAATTCTCTAAAATATATCCTGTTATACCAGCAGCATTTCTCAATTCCACAGCCTCTTGTGTTCCATCTTCTTTACTAGATTATATTCATCTCCAATAAAACAGAAAGCCCAATATATTAGGATTTCAAATTTTCTGTGAAACTGTTTCAGTCAAGCAGGTTTTGGATTTGAACTGTCACAGCAAGTGGGAATTAAGCCCACTGCTACTCCAGAGGTTTAAAATGAATATGAGCCCTGTGAATCTTCACGCTTCATTTCCCTGACACTCTCATTCTGATAACTGTTTAACCATAACCCTCATCTTCAGACAAGCAGGTGCAGTGCTGTTGCCGGGGAGATCCTATGCCTCATTATGGTTGGCTTGAAGTGCAGCCGTTGATTTATTATGAGTATGAGCTTCAGTATGGTGTCCATGCATTTCTATAATAATTGCTCACATACAGCCAACTACACCATACTGTACACTACAGAGCCTGCCAGCTCTGTTGTTTAACTTCTGTGTACATATTAGTTATTTGTGTCTTGAAATAATAACTTGCATGCACAAATCATCATCAAATTAATGATTTATTTTTTAAAAATTATTTTAACATAGTATATATATTTTATATTTATTATTAGCATATATAAAAACAGAGCTCCACTGTTGCCCAGAGACACTTAAAAAGACATTAATGAAGCTAAAACTGGTGGAGCACTGGGTGACATGTTCCTTCATTACCATCAACATGTCCATGATTTTGACACATTCTGATGATTTACCCTGGTTTGATTCATGTTTGCTGAAAACTACAGTGCAGTGTTACTGCTTTCAGAAGTGTCACAGGTGTGAAAACGGAAGGAGGACCTAAATGCAGACACCAAGGCAGATAGGTTGAATGAGATGGTGATGGACAGGTGGAGAATAGCAAAACTAAAGGAAAGTAGTGTCGGGGCTGAAGGCAGGGACAGAGGCAGAAGGGGGCAAAGGAAACAGTACAAACAGGACCGAGGTAGGAACTGTGACACATAGGAGTGAATGACCTTGGGATTGAGTCCCACAGATAGTCTAGCCCCACAGTGGTATACTCTATGTGCACCTAAATGATAGCATGAACATTTACAAGAAGTTGGGTAACAAGGTTACAGTCAGCTTTCTGCAGTAACACCACTTTCTTACACGTCATGTAAATGAGACATACAGTTTCTGTAATTGGGGAAATGGATTAGAGAAACCTAATTTTTGTATGACAAATGCTTCATACAGGGCAGAGCTATTGGATGAAAGGAGAGATCATTACATGCAGCAATGTCTTATCATATTTAAAAGATGCGTTCACAATTTTTCAAGGCTGTCTTAAAACAATAGTCAGGGGCCCAAATGAACATTAAACCAGGTTTTGCTCACATTGATCATTCCTCTAGTTCATATAATTTAAGTGATGAGGGACAAAATCCACAGTCCTTGTTTCGAGCAAAAATGTATTTAAAAGTTTATTCAAAAGTTTATTTGAAGACATATGTATGTATGATATAATATGAGGCTTTAGCTGTCTGACTCAGATAAAGTGGATATCTTCCAGAGTTCCAGTTGTTTTAGTAAAAATTCCTCCGTCTTGACAGACAGTGTTCTCCTGTTCACTGTGGTGGAAGTATAGTTACAGAAAGAGGAAATGTGGCACTAAAAAGACTGACTTTAAAACATATTGTTATCTCTTTGACTAATATGGACAACTGGAGCCTCATATTATCTTCAAGTTAACTTTTAAATACATTTTTTATGGTAGGAGGTCTGTGGTTTTCATCCTTGTATCACTTAAACTGAAAGTTAATTATAAAGGAATCTCTTAATGGTCAGTATGAACGATTACAGCAAGAAAAACCATGTGTGAACGTTCATTGGACACCTGAGTATTGTTTCAGGACAGACTTGAAAAATTATAAAGCTATCCTTCAAAGTGTGGCTAAAACTGAAACTGACACAAAATGGTCTCTCACAGTATGAAAAAGTAGGTTTTCACTGCTAAATATCTCAGTATTTGTAAAATTCAGACACACTGGCAGAATGGAAAAGGCTCTCTACAGAGTCTCAATTAAAATAGGTAAGTAATGCTTCCAAAGTCAGGTCAGGGGCAGAGGATAAATCTGATTACTTTTGGCTGCATGTATGTGCAGATAAAGCATTCGATTTCCTGTATAACCTGATTTCTTGCATGTGAACGTAATGTGTCTTAGGGAAGAAAAATAAATGTAATGAAAGAGTGAATCCAGTATTTTTGTTGATACCAAAACACAGCTGCTGACCTCCCATTAACACTCCCTAACTGACCAGAGTAGCCAGAACAACCCCAGTCCTCAGAGATAATTGGTGGAGGGAGATTGTATCTGCCAGTTGAGAAAAGTAGCTTGTATGCTTCAAAGTTTGTGTTTGAGAACTGAAGTTTGAAGTGTAAATCACCCAGAGGAGTATAGTGTAAACCATAGATATAAAACACTGGCTGCAACATTACATCATAACTCATGGGATAACCGTCCACCATCTTACCTGGGTATTGTTTACAGTCGCCACCTATGGGCAGCAACTATGGTTGTTGGCTGTGCAGCACCTAATTGCTTTACTAAAAGCAAATACACCAGGGAAGCTGGTATCACTTTCCTCATGTCAGTATAGAGCAGATGAGAGATTTATTTTTTACATGGGTCAACTAAAACTACAAAAAGTAAGTGAAATAGGTAAGTTTACCATTAGCGACCAAGTGACGGAGCAGCTGAGTTTAAGTCCTCGCTGCTGATTGCTAACTCTCAACAGCATTGAACTGTTAGCTAAACAGATAAGTTATAACCAGCAAACTTTGTTTTAATGATAGCTATGCTAACTTAGAGTTCAAAGGTAATGTTTAGTAACGTTATAACAAAGTTATTGATATTACCAACATTTGACCGCTAAGCAGCTGATTCCATACCAATCAAGTGTAAACATACAACATATTAATGACAAGGAGAAGTGCTTGTCTTCACTCCTAAATCCCATTTTATATCTCAAGACAAATCCAGCTATGTTACAATCTACACAAAAAGTGAAGCCCAGGCAAATCAACACAACAGTAATGTTAGCCAAATCCTTGACAGCAACACAGAACACTAACCAACCACACAATCAGCCAACATATTGTTATTCAAGGCTGAGGGGTTGCACGTGATGTTACTTGTTCACCACATCTAGCTAACCCAAAATAAGGTGCCTTGAATTCTGCAGTCAGTCATTATATATTAACATCAGTTGTTGCCAGCTTACCTCATGCCTTTACATGATTTTCCTTTGTGTAAAGCAAATAAAAAGTAATCCGTGTATTGATCAGGTAAAGTATTTCAGTCAAACATGATGGTTCAATGAGCATATTAAGACTCCATGATTTAATTGGGTCTAATGCATGAATGATAATAGGCCTACAGAAGCCTCTATTGTGTATGAAGAAGAACTGAGATAGGTTTGCAGTCAGAGATAAAACAGGACTGGACTTTGAAATGCATACCATGCATACATTAGTTAAATATTATTGATATGTGAAAATAGGCTTTTGCATATGCATACACATGTTCACTTGTTTTGAGACAGTGTAACAGCTGAAAAAAAAGGAAAAAGAAATAAAGGCTATACATGAATCAATGCAACCTAATAGGCATAGTGATTAAAGATGTTACAGAGTTCATGTTTTTGTTCCATTCGGTAATTGAAGCTTTCCACAAATGTATATAAAAAACAAACTAACAAATAAAAACAATGAATGCTTTAAATAAACAGTTCATTTTGAGTGTGTGTGTGTGTGAGAGAGAGAGAAATATATCTTGCAGCATATTAGAATACTGAATCTAATGTAGTATTTTAGCCATTCAGAATACCAAACACAGTTCTTACATATTAAGTTCATGCAAAATTGAAAAATTAAAATAATTGTCTGCAAAATAAATGGACAATTATGAGATTATCTTCATGATTGAGAGCATGATTTGTTCTCTTGGAGCTATAATAATCCAAATTCTACCAGAATCTTTGTTTTTTTGGTTCATTCTAGACAGGCACAGTCGTCTTACACTCATTACTTTGAATAAAAAACAGTATTGGTAGAAAAATACATGAATTATAAAGACAACATAAGCATAGGTTCCAATCACAGCAAGTTTAAAACTGGACCCAGGTAACATAGCTGCCATATGGTTCCATCTCAGAGCTTCAAGTCATAATGACATGTCGCATTTAGTGGTTTTTATCTATGGTGTGAACAACATGGCCAGTGTGAGACCTGTATCCATGGCGACTCCACCATCTACTGTTCCAGCAGCAGCACCTGGGCGGTGATAATTGTTGCTTATTCTGTTGGAGCCTTAAGGGAGCTTGGCTGAGCACCTCTGACAGCTCACTTCAAATGAATGAACGCATTTCCCAGCTCAACCAATTTTTCTCTGGGATATCCACCAGTTTCTTTCTTCAGCCAGTCCACTATCACCTGTCTGTGTAATTGCTTCTCTCATTTGGACACTGGAGCATCTGCAGTTATCAGCTAGTTATCTACACTTATTTATAGAAAGTCTCAACTGTCACATAAGCCCCACAGCATCAACTCCATCACTCAAGACTTCACTTAAGTTACATCAGGAACCGGACGCCAACATTTTTAAGTGTTAACCCTCCCGCGGTTCCTCAAGGACATATTATGAAATCGTCATGCAAGTCGGATGAATTGTTAATTAAAAGAAACAACAAATATACTAAGAGGTGGACTATGTTTTTCTTGACTGACAACAGATTTTTTAGTCTCAACAGACTGTGTGAATATAAAGGATTTCAATCAGGTCCTAAAATGCGCTCTAGAGTATGTAAATGAATGAAAACAAAAAAGTTTGGGCAATATTTCTTTTATTTTTGGTGTTGTTTAATAGGTAGGATGGATATGAACTGTCACTCTTACTGTCGCTACTTAGTATTAATCTTAATCTGCTGATTTTAAGGGTGTTTATATGAATAAGCCTCATACTGTATATTTTTTTCTATGATGTTACCTTTTTTTATTTATGTCACTGCTGTTGTATTACTTACTTACTGCATGTCATACTCTTTAAAAAGATTTTAAAAAAGTAAAAACAAGAACACCCCGTTGTCATTGTTGTCACCTAATTAAATTAGTTTAGTTTCCACAATTTAAGTTTCATATTAGACTAGGTTCTTATATAGTGTTACATGTGATTAAAAATAAAGTAAAACTTTAAAATTATGGGGGAAAAAATCTGACCATACATGTAAAACTCTTCATTTTTTTTTAAATTCTTAAAACAAAGAAACAACTAACTTAATGATTTTAAAAATGTAATTAAGTCTGACTGAAAAAGTTAGGCACATATGGGGTTATGTTATATAATTGAGGATTAAATGGTTTATTGTTGCTTTCATTCTTCTACGTGTTGTAGTATTTGTAGCATTTCTGGATTTTGAGAGTATTTATACATAATATTAATATGTAATGTAACAGTAGCATAAGTAGAGAAGAACATAAAGTGAGTAAACTGACTCAGTAATGTCAGTTACACATCAATATCAATCTAAATATCTCTAACATTAGCTAATATTAGCTGTAAGAATGTGACATTCTTACTGGACGTTATTTGTTTTCTTCTGAGGTACTTGGAAGGTACTCCCACAGTCCAAAGAGATACAGGTTAGGTGAACTGATATAAAGAATAAAGCAATTAATAAATAATTCAATTGGAGGATTTCTTATTTTTGTGTACGGCTGTTGTATTGAAGTATTCAATCATATTAACATTAATAATATTACTGCTGCAGCACACACATATTTAACACAATTAAATTTGCATAATTACAAATAGAGACTCTCTCACCAACATTACTCACAGTAACCTTGACTTCCAAACCAACTTCTTTATTGCTTTTGCCTCAACCATTATCTGTCTGATGTGTGATCAGCAGGCTAATCAATCAGTGCCACTAAAATATCGTAGGAGAAATCTGAGCATTTGGTTGGATTTTTCCACAATGAAAATTCAGAGAAACTTACTGCAAGTGAGAAGGAGATTTATTTGTAGCATTTATTCCATCCAAGACTCAGTACAAAGCAGATTGGACCTGGCAAATGTTCCATTGTTGGCATTTGAGGAGCTCAGCAACAGGTGTGTTTTTTTTCCAAATGAGTTGTGTAGTGATACTTCATAATTGCTATTAGATTAGAGATTATTAGTATATGTTTACAGTTGAATTAACATTAACAGCCAGAATAGATATGTTAGTGTTATGGGGACAGTCGGGATAGTTCTACCTGTGTGCGTAGGAGTCATGGATATAGTAAAGGGTCACTTCACTCACCCCCCCCCCCCCCAAAAAAAAAACAACAAACAGATTTTCTCACTTAAAGCTGCACTGATCTGATTTTTTTACATTAATGATGGATTTGATTACTATGTATAATGTGACAGGTGTAATTCATAATGACAAAGCCACAGTGATTTACCTTCTGACTCTGCAGTTTCCCTCAACGCTACGGAGCCTTTTGGTTTTCTGGCCTACAACTCCTACAACTTACTAATGAACCCACTGTGAAAACCATCCCAAGTTCCCATGGGTTGGAAGTTTTATTGTCATCTGCCATACACTTTGCCGAGCTTTATATGTTTGCTTGTGGGGGAGTGACAGGACCTGAGCCCAAGCAAGACGAGAATGAAGAAACGAAGGAGTGAAGGGCGAAAGAGAATACTGTTTTCTCCTCGCCGAGTCAACTCATAACGCATCCAATCAAATGTTATCTAGCTTCATGGAGGTGTTAAAAATGGGGAAAAAAAGTGATTACACAAGTGAGTAGCATCTTAAACTAATTGTTTATTCGTACACAGAGAGAAAAGAGAGAAAAACAACAGTGGACAGATGAGCATCTTGCTCTTGTGCACACACACACACAAATCTCCCACAGAGAACGGATATCAGAGCCAACAGAAGCACAGCAGATGCAGTAAACACAGACAAAGAAGAGGCTGCACCCACAGCAACATGTTGTTGTTATCACTGTGGATGTTATGTCAATCTTCGATTTTTGCTGTATTTTTTTGGTTTTTACCTCATTTTAAAACCAACATAATCCAAGAAAAATCATTTTTTCTGTCACGTTGTGCACTTTGCTGTTAGAGGATGATTCGAATGTACAAGATCCAGTTTTATGGTTTTATGAACATTGATTGAGAAATACTTTTTTAACTAATACAAGTTGAAGGGATTGTATACTTTTATATACTTTGACCTCAGCTTAAAAGGTCAGCAATGTTACATAATCTGCACATCTGCACAAAGTCTTATGGTTTTGATTTATCCGTGTCACTTGTGGCACAGTGAGGCAATCAGTTGAAGTGGAGGCTTATCACTGTTTAGCATTGGTGGCAACAGCCATAAGAGCTAAACATCAAAGGATTCTACTAATTATTCAGAAGAAGCAAGTGCTGCTGGAAGTGTTTTTTTTTTGTTTTTTTTTTATTTTCTTTTTTTTTTTGTGGGAAAATGCTTCCTGAAGCCTAAGGCAAGGTGTTTAAATAATGTATAAACATACAAAAAAAATGTTTGTGGCACTTAACACACAGAAACTGATATTTATATAAAAAGGAATGTGCTGAGAATGTGAATATAGTTAGGATGCTTTATTAAATGCATACACAGATTTAAAATGAGTTTAATATAGAACGCTAAAGAGGGAGGGTAACTTTATTTTGAGCTTAAAGTCCTAATTGTGGTTTGTTTTCCAAACTAGCGTAATGGAAAAAAGTACGGTGGCTGAGACGTGTCAAACGAACTGCATATCCAAAACGTGTTGCAAATTCGAAAAACACAAGCACATTAACGGAAAACACAAATGCAACAACAAATGTTGGCAATGAAACTGTCTGACTGTTAGTGCCGGTGTAAGTATTGCCTGCACATGTGGAAGAGAGAAGTTCTTTCCTGTTTGAGAAGCAAGTGAAACATTAAAGCATCTGTATTGATCTGCAAATGAACGCGGGTGATTCTGACAGTATCTGCTGTCCACAGATGTTTATAGTGTATGAGAAGCTTCTCCTTCAGTTCATTAAATCCTTGCAGCATCTGAAGGCAGCAGCACTGATATGTTGATAAATCCGCAGCCTCTGAGAACACGTTGCCGTTACACACGGCCGTTCACTGTGTTTACCCTCATTAAATCACCTGAAGACGGCACCAGGCTTCTGCAGAACACATACACACACACACACCTCTACACACATCAGACTGGCCGGTTATAACTCGATATTCTGCTCATTCAGACATGGGATGGATGTATGTACCCCTACTTCAAAACTCACTCTGGTGCTGCTGGGTCAGTTACCATGGCAACCAACTATGTGAACCTAACCTGCTCGCTGGCAGGTTTTCTTCAACAAACCCTGAGTTTCTCTCTGTCTCCTCCCTCTCACACATCTAGAAACACGGTTTCATTTCCTCATACATTCAGTCCGTATCAAAGCGTGCATATTGAAGCAGGTTAATTAGCGAAGTTTTACTGTCAGAATCAAAATCCTGGTTGGATATTAGTTTGTTCCTCAAGGATTTTTAAAGTTTCCGCTTTTATGTGCATCAGTCATTTCTTTGCTCTCATATTCAAATAGTACACAGCGTGGATTCACCTTCAGCTCAGAATAAAACCTCTGCATGTCTTTCTTTTATAACACTGTGACTCTGTGCACAAAAGACAGCTGTCAGTTTGTTAGAGCAGCTCCTGCACTGAAATATTTATTGCACATAGAGTGTAATTTAAAGTTTAAATTTTAAAAATCAGATATGAAGAGACGTAGAATCTATGAATAATTAAGTTATCTCTGTCACTCATGGTGTGATTGGTCGCACTGATGGAACAACATTCCTATAATATTGGAGATTATATGTTAATATTCATAAGTGAGCAGGATCGAGCAGCATCCCTGAATGCTGTTGAGCCAAGATACAACTATATGTCTAAAATTTTAAAATCTATTGTATTACTGGATCAGACCTTGAGCTTACAGTCATGTCTCTATGTCTTTGACTTATACATTTTTTAAATCTTTAACTATATTTAACTACATTTTTCATATTCAGCTGCTGCCTCCTGTGTTTTGTCCCCCATCAGATTAAAACTGAACAAATAAATTT
This sequence comes from Thunnus thynnus, assembly GCF_963924715.1. Taxonomy (NCBI): domain Eukaryota; kingdom Metazoa; phylum Chordata; class Actinopteri; order Scombriformes; family Scombridae; genus Thunnus; species Thunnus thynnus. The sequence continues at coordinate 23,631,953 of NC_089530.1, forward strand.
AAAATGTAATGTAGCTACAGTCAGATAGCTACCACTTTATCATCCTTAAGGAAATGTAAGTCAGGTAAATGATGAATTAATGGACAACACTGAATAAAACTTTATTGTGTTAACTTTTTGACACTTTTGCCCACTCTGACTCAGGCTCTTTTTCTTAAAGATAAATGTGCACCATCAGCATACACGTGCATTAATATCTCTACGTCCACTGGATTAAAATGGACCTGTTGCCATGGTGAATCATAGTATTGGAGCTCCATTGATGATGGCTTTTTTCATTGATCACCTCTGCACTCACAGAGTGAAAACTTGGAGTTTTCTGTCTGGGGGTCAATGAGACTCAGAGTTTGTTGAACCTGCTTTCTGGATTGGACCCCAGATTGACTAATGTTAGTTATATGATGTAATGCTAACATTAATGCTTAGCCAGTAAGTACATAAATATGAAAATATAAAGACATTGAACAATATTTCTCATTTGTAACAATCACATAGTGATATTAATCATAGTTAGCCAGCAAACAACGTTTCACTTCTCAAACAGGCAAGAACTTTCCTCTTGCACATGTGTAGGCAAAACCTACACCGGCACTAACAGTCGGTTGTTTCATTGTCAACATCCGTTGTTGCTCGCTTCCGTTGTGGTTTTTGTATTTGTGTTGTGATTTCTAAAATTTGTGGTTTTTTGCAAAGCATTTTGGGTATGCAATTTGTGTGACACGTCTTGGCTACAGTAAAATAGCCTGTGGTTAGCTTCATGTTAAATTTGTGTCTAGTGTAAAAAAGTAAGTTTTGGTGCATTTTAGACTTTACTTTAAGTCTACCTATTTAGCTTTTATTAGCATCATTTAATGTATTGTTTATAACACATTATAATATAGTTAGAAGCACATCTTAGGATATTTTGTAAATGTTTATTAATGTACAGTTTGTCACTAATTACAATTTCTCCCATGAAAACACATGTTGTAGTACTACAACTGTCTTTTACTATACTGTCATTCATTATCTGTTTAGACGCCAGCGTCCAGTTATGGATGCCAACACAAGCTGTTGAGGTTGTTGACAAGCACATTAATTAACACTTACAGTTATCTGCTTCCTACCACATTATAGTGTGGTATACACCATTTATTATCTGTTATATATAATATATACTGCTTTATATCATATATCCATGAGTGCTAAATAAGAGGACTTAAAGTAAAGTGTTACCAACTTTTTATTTACATTCTCTAAGCAGGGGTTTATAACTTAGTGCATCTACTCTATTCTACACACACTTTTAGTTTACTTTTAGTCTTGAATCTAAAGACGTATATATACATCTTCCCATAGATGCTGGAGGCATTTAAAGATTAAATATAAATGAAAAATGTCACAGTATCACATTTAGAGGGCACATAATTTGAAACAGAACCCCAGCAGAACTCTATAAGAAAATGAGTCTCTCTTAATCTCAAAAGCAGATGAGTTCATGATCTGGACTGTAGCACCAAACATATTACAAGTTGGTAAACACTATTTCTTAACTTTGTTTTTCCTTCACGTATTTTTTTCAGCTACTGTAGATAAATGTCAGGTCTCCCATGGTCCTCAGGTGGAGGCATCGTTTAGCCTTGTGGAGGATGTGATCCATGTAACAAGTACCAGGTTTAACTTGTCAAACGTCACTATTCACACTGTTGAATACCACTGAGGCACAAGTTGGTGGTGAAAACTGTGGACCGGTGCTTAGTATAGGGGGGGTTTTGCAAAAGCAGCCAATCCGCATCAGCCACCAGCGAGGGCAGGTGTCAGTAAATCTCCTTGCCTGCAGTGTGGCTGTCAATGTTAATCTCAGTACCCAATGGTGGGATTTTTTTTTTTTCCTTAACCTGTCAAGGTGCTCAGAGTTAGAGGGCTACAGCTGAGACAGAAAAAGGTTTGGGACAAAGAAGGTGGGCTTTCCCGATTTGAATGCTGAAACCACCTTTCTGCTGAACAGTCTTCTTTCATTCCTCGAAGCAAATTACTCACAGAGAATTGCACTTTTTAGGTACTCACTATGTAGTATGACCAAATTCACTGAGTACATTTGAAAAACACATCTAATTCTCACTTTTTATTTATAACAGAGATTTTTTTTCCCCTTTTTTAACAATCTGGGTATCATTGTACTACAGTTTTGCCATCTTTCTGCTATACGAAATTATGCACACTTTTTAAAGAATTTCCTTTAACTTCGGCTTTTTTTCCTGTGAATTACTGGATAATTTTAACACTGAAAAAAGAAACATGCTGAGTGATTGCAAAAGACATCAAGCCAAAAACATTTGGGACCCACTGGTTTAGATGATCTTGATAAACTGTGATTATCTTGTAGTGGTTACTTTGATGAGTACAACATTATCATAATTGTAGATACAATAGAAATGATGGCCATAACAACCAAAGGAAGACTCAAGTTGTAACAACCAGGACTACATTTTTAGAAACTGTAGTCCCAAAAAATGACATGAAACATCCTCATTTTCTGATTAAATCAGTTATGTGAATCTAAGATGCCTGTAAACGATATTTAGTGCCTGTAAAAGCAGGAATTTTATCTTAAATTAAGCATCAATTATTACTGGGTCTACAAACTTTTTTAAAATACGATATCCAGCTCTCTGATATGACAATTATAAAATTACACACGTGCAAGTGTTAAACTTTTTTTCTCCAGGAGTTGTTGTGTAATTATGAAGTAAATACAAGGTTACTGTCTTACATGTTTTTACGGTCCTCAGTACAATACATTTGTAAATTACAGTAAATTTGTTGCACTTTGTTCCCTGAGAGCAGAACATTTTTGCCATTTTTGTAACAAGAAAGGTTTAATCAATCTTCTTTAAACTGCTGACAATTCAAATTCTGTCAGTATAAAGATAAAATGAACACTTTTATAAAAAAGACAGGGATTGCACCCATCAATTTGCTGATGCCTACAGTGCAAGAAGGCTGTACACCTGGGTGCTTGCAGTGTACTATCTTGACATTAAACACTGCTTTAGTTTGGACAATTATTACAAAGTGATTGGTGTCAGGTCATGCTTTCAAATGGCTTTATGCTATATCTCATAAACAAATAGCCTCTTTTATTTCTGTCAGGCAATCTGAGAGTGTTTTTAATTTTCCTAGCCTTGCATCATTTGTGCTGACCAAAACACAGCAATTACCATAAACTGCAAAGTAAGAAATGTAATAAAGAAGATGATGCATATGCAGCCTTATGTGAACCACCTCTTTAAACATTCAATTAGCAACAGTAAGACAGAGAAAAAGTTTCAAAACAGACTTGGGAAAAATGTTGACCAATATCGTAGTCGAGGGACCCACTTAAAAAATAATCAAAGGAATGAAAGAAGACAAATGGGTGCCTTGTTATGATGCTAAAAGTTCAAACTGCCTTAATATAATTATATAGAGTAGAATAGAAAATAAGAACATTTTCAAAAACCATCAGGATAAAAAGAAGAGAAAATTATCACAGATTATTACATCAGCCTGAAGGCTCATAATCCACCATCACATCCATTACCCACTAAAGAGTCATGCATGTTGGTAGTTGATATATTATTCAAAAAATGAGCTGTGGCTGATGTAAGTTCCACAACTCTGTCATGAATTAAAAAAACATTTTCCATGAGGATTTTCCATTCATCATTCATATTGTTGCCCTGAAAATAGATTGTGGTTGGAAAAGAGAGCAATCATGAATGAGAAAAAAAGCCAAAACACAAACAACCTCATAGTTATACAGTAGATTCCGTCTGTAACACGACCTTGTGTTTGATTGTTTTGCATAATGTGGATCTTTAAAACAGTAAAACCTTAAAATGGAGTGCATGTGAAGTCACTGAATTCTTGTCCTCCAGGATGTGGTTATTAGTGTCCTCAGGCTAGTGGTGACAGGGGTGGACTTGCAGTGATTTGTTATGTGAGTCTTGTGTTCTTACATTGATTTGGGCACTTACAACAGCTTTGAGGTTGTCACCTTCAGAGTTGCCTGCACCTGTCATATCTGCTTTATTCTTACACATTGCCCCCCTTGAATAAATAATAACATTGTAATTCATCTGATTTCATGTTTTTGAATGTATTTATATTAAAAAAAAGTTAACATACTGTTTTGGTGATGTTAACATTCATGTTGATGATCTACTGTATCTAATAGTGTCATAGAGTTTTTGGACCAATTCTTTTCACTCAATTTTAGCTCTATTTTTCTTATCATATATGCATTCTTTACAGTTTTCCAGCTTTAACACTCTCCAAATATCTCCACTATATGATGTCTCTAACCTCTTTGATATTTAATCTTGTGTGTTATAATCTCTCCAAAATTTCTTTGGCAAAATAAATTTTGGTTTGCCTTGGTTTCTGTCAATCTTTAGGAAGTGAAAACTGTCACCACTCCCTTGATGAATCATTACATCCACTGTTGGAGGTGAGAATATATAAGTATATATATAAAAAATCTACAAATCCATTATTTGCTCCTAAAGAGTCTCCTGTTAATTCCACAAAAGTGTGCATGTGTTTTTCTTTTTTTCTGCCATTAACTGTGTGGTCAACACTGCGCACCTTCCTGCTTTTATACTCTCTTATATGAGAAAGTAATTTCACAGATACCTAACAGTCAGTATTTCAGCCCCAGCTCCCAGTTTACATCATCTTAGTGACTTTCCTGGTTTATCTATTTTGTTCATTTTATTTCCAAGATCTCACTGACATTTGGGACACATGAACCTATCCTCATGGCCTCTGGACATCATCTCATTAAGAACATCATTGCAGTTTCTCCCACCAAGCTGACCATACTGACCTCTCAAAAAAAAAAAAATTGATTTATTTAATTTGATGTAGTCACGTCCAAAATGTTGTAACATTAACATTACATGCAAACTAAGTGCAGATTGGTTGGTCGTTCATGCACGGACTGTGTGGACATCTAAGGGCGCCTCTTCCTAATTAGTTCATGCAGGTGCAGCAGCTTCAAGTGCAAATGGATTGAGTGAAGTGGAATAAGGTTGAGTGTCCATATAGCATTTTTTCTTAGCGCCAGCATCTTTTTTCAATAGTTCCCAATGAGTAGAGAGCGTATGCAGCAGCATGCGGCCGCCTAAGGGAAAAGTGCTGTACCTAGTGTTGTTTTTTCAGGGCGCTGCGCCTTTTTTGTGCCACCACACCGTGCATGTGTAGTTGAAAATCTCTGAACTTTTCAGAAAAGTGCTGATGTCGTCACTGTTGCTCCTTTTCAGGCAACCAATCATATATTAGATGGGGCGTCCTCAGGTTGGTGCTCATGGTGAAAAAACAATGTCAAACAAATAGCCTCAGAACAACCAATAGATAATAAAAAGCAAAGAGGCAATGCTAGTCTATCATACAACGGCTGTTAGAGTGGTAATATGTTGTCAAGATATTGTTGTCATAGAAACAAAACCAATGTGCAGCACCTTTCATTTTATAGTCCTTTACATAGGTCTAGAACGGCAAATTCTGGGGTTGTGCGGTGTATGGAACACAGAATCTTGCCTTTTTAACAATTAGTTTTCTACAAAATCTTAATCTACAAATTGGGCTCTCTCAGATAGCAAGTTTTGAAATCAGTCATGCTAACTACTACATGTGTACTGTTGCTAAAGTAATACCTTGTTTCAGCAGCAAGTCAACATTTCTGAGAGCGGAGCTGGACTTGTGATTCTGATGCTCCAAATTACAGTGAGTTTCATTTTACTTTGTTTTATATGACAACATGCCCAAATGACTTAATATTATGTCGACAATATCCCATCGCCGTCTGTGTATTGTTGTGTACGTGTAGATTTATTACTCTAGTGGCCTATATGAAACACATCAGCAATTTGCAGCAATATCCCAGTCCTTCAGTGTTGCATTCCTGGATGGATGCATTGTTCTTTAACCATATCATTTTTCCAGTTCAGTCTTCCCAGCATTTTTTGACATGCGACAGTTAGAGGAGCATGTTGATATATTTTGTCACTTTAAATGACTTTTGAATGTTTAGCTACCTGAATAAACTCCATGCTTTGTTCTATTACTCTCTAATTGTGTACAAATGTTTAGCATCATTCATTTATAATGTTAATAAAGTGAGACGCGGTTTGAAAGAAACACTTTGAAGTTGTATAATTTGTCTTAACATTTGAAGTCACAATTCAGACGGCTGTTTATTCACTGTTGCTGTCTGAGTAATTATGTCAAGTGACAAGGTTTGTGGAAAAAAAAATTTAAACTCACCGTAGTCCTCACTGTTAGCAGTCAGTTAGTTAAACACAGTGGTCCGAACTGACGTTTCTACTGCGCTTATTTTATTGCTCTACTAGTGTCATTGACAAAGCAAATCTACTCAACAGTGACATGTTCCATCTGTGGTTAAAGCATGTCTCAGGTTAAAAAAAAATGAATATATTCCCGCACTACCTTCTGACCTTTGTATCCAGGCAGGCACGTGGCGTGTTTGCAACAAGGTGGTTGACTAAAAACATATGTACAACTAACTGCATCATTGTTTGATGTCCCAGAGAACCACATGCTAGAGGACGTGTCAGAAGTGTCATCGCTCTGCAGGAGAAAGATGTTGACGGTTTGGATCGCACCGCTTTGGCTATCCGAGGCCGTGCTGCCAGAGTTTTCCACCCGGTCACTTCTGAAATGGATAATTATGAGCCTGGAGTCTACACAGAGAAGCTACTGGAGGCCACCAAGCTCCTCACTAACACAGGTACCACACAAACATTATGTAATGAAACCGAGAACAGTAATGTGTTTGTGTCTGCCAATAGACAGTACACTCACATACGAGTGATTATTCAGTTGTTGTTGTTAATTGAAAGTCACTGTAGTCCTCACTGTTAGTAGTCAGTGACACAATAGTGTGTCGAGTAGTATGTCGTAGATTTTGCGGGTTACGGCAAAAATCTGTAAGTATGCCACTTGTGAGAAGTTCAAATTAATAGTAATACACAAGTTACTGTTAATTTACACTGCTTGTAACAGTGTTTTGCTGTAAAAGTAGAAAATAACAGTTTTATGCTCTATTTATAAAGGCACCTACAAACTGAATTTCACACAATTTCTGGTTTCCGTTCCTGCAGTGTAATGGTAAGTATAATGGCATATCCTGGGGTCGTGCGGTGTACGGGGCACAGGAAATTGCTCTTAAACAGTATCTTTTTCATTTTATAGTTCTTTACATAGGTCTAGAACGGCAAATTCTGGGGTTATGCTGTGTATGGAACACAGAATCTTGCCTTTTTTTTTTCAAGTTTTGAAATCAGTCTTGCTAACTACTACATGTGTACTGTTACTAAAATAATGCCTTGTTTCAGCAGCAAGTCAACATTTCTGAGAGCGGAGCTGGACTTGTGATTCTGATGCTCCAAATTACAGTGAGTTTCATTTTACTTTGTTTTATATGACAAATGACTTAATATTATGTCGATAATATCCCATCGCTGTCTGTGTAGTGTTGTGTACGTGTAGATGTATTACTCTAGTGGCCTATATGAAACCCATCAGCAATTTGCAGCAATATCCCAGTCCTTCAGTGTTGCATTCCTGGATAGATGCAACACTGAAGTGTGCTATTTATACTACTACTACAGTTTATGATACACACTGTTTTTGTTTTTCAGGTGGTTCACAGGGATAAACACTGAGAGGCCCCCCGTCCTTTCACTGGAGATGGAGAAAGATGACATCAGTCAACCCTTGTGTGTTCAGTCTCCTAAAGAAACTAATGGACTTTTGAATGGGACAGCGAACCCTCTCACCCACCCATACAATCAAGTGCATATTTACACTGCTTTTAGCAGAATTTTCACAAGTGGCATATTTACAGATTTTTATTGTAAACTGCAAAATGGATGACATAGTACTCAACACACTATTGTGTAAGTGACTACTAACAGTGAGGACTACAATGAGTTTCAAGTAACAACAGCTACTAAATACCCCTGAAAGTCAAATCACTTGCATGTAAGTCTACAGACGGCCGAAGAAACAACAACAACAACAACAACAACAACAACGCAGGGGAGCACGGGCTCTCGGGGCACCCGTCGAGGGCCCCGCCCCCGAAATGCCGCCACAAAATGGCTCCACAGCACCACCTACAAAAATACAGATCGTCGTACAACAATGAAATTTGGTCTGCATATATATCATGACCGGACGCACCAAAAACTCCCTTGGAGCCATACCCTAAATCCAACAGGAAGTCGGCCATTTTGCTTCAAAGTTGCCATTTGGACGCCAATTTTCACCTTTCTAGCCCGCGTACTTTAACAAACTCCTCCTAGGGGTTTGACCCCAGCGACTTTAAATTCGGTCAGTATCATCTACAGACCTGGGACATGAAAACCTAGCAAAACCGTGACTTTTCCACATTACCGAGGGGGTGTGGCCCTGCCGCCAATTTCGGTCCTTCGCTGTGAAAATTCAAACGGCCATAACTCCGCCGTGCACGGTCCTAAGACACCCTAACCTTTTGTGCTCGGAAACAGTCCCGCCCTCAACACATACATGTGTCAATATTGGATCTAAGTCATAGCGCCACCTACTGGCAACTGGAACTTACATGTTTTACACTTTGACGCTCTGTGGGTAGCATGGTCATGTGATCCACCTCAAATTTACACAGAATAGCCTTGGAGATCGTATGTTATGAAGTTGGTGACTTTTCTTCCAAATGTGTTGCCATGACGACGACGCCAATTTCCATGTCTCGCCATAAAATCTCAAAGCCTTATAACTTGACTCCACGTGGTCTGATCTTTTCCAAATTTCATATGCTTGTCAAGAGTCCCGGTCTGAACACATTTTCAGGCCCATATTTAGTGACAGTCATAGCGCCACCTACTGGCAACAGGAAGTATCATGCGTCGTCCTTTGTTGTATTACTCCTAGGAAATTTGGCCGATGCACCTGAAATTGACTCAGCTAAGATGTAAGACCTTGGTGATGCCACATTCGGCAGGTTGTCACCCATATCAAAACGCCCTTGCCATGGCGACACATCCTTCGCCATGAAATACGATGCTGTATTTTAGGGACCATGGATGGGTCTACAGTCACGAAACTTGCCGCACATGTCTGGAGTGACACCAGTTAAAATCCTGGATAGGTGTTTTGCATAGGCCTGGCAACATGGCTCAACAGCGCCCCCTTGAAAAATTCAAAATTGTAGCCCCGCCTTCCGGATTAACGTAGAAAAATTCAATTCAGGAGGCACATGTAACATGTCAAGACGCACAAAAAAGCCTCTTGGAGCCATATCCTAAGTCCTACAGGAAGTCGGCCATCTTGAAAAAACTGGTCAATTTTCACATTTTTTGGCCGTTTCGCATACCTCGTATTTTAACAAACTCCTCCTACAGAATTCATCGAAACGCCTTTGAAATCAGTGTGTGTCATCTACGCTAGTGTATGATCAAAAGTTATCAAAAGATTTATCTATTGTTGAAGCGTGTGGCGGTGGCGTGGCGTTGAGTTTTGATGTTCCGCCATGACAGACAACAACAACAAACAACAACGCAGGGGAGCACAGGCTCTCGGGGCACCCATCGAGGGCCCCACACCCCAAATTAAAAACATTGAAGAAATACTTTAAAATTACCTCATTTAATTCTGCAGCTGCTGTGAGGGTCGGAGGCAAAGTTGCCATTGTGTGTACATTGAAAAAAATACAGGCAAAAACGTTGACATCTATATAAAGTAAACCCCATACATTTATGGGAAAAGCCTGTAAATATATTGGAGAGTTGCTTGTAATTACTATCACATAATGTTTATATAAAGTAAACCCTATACAATAATGAGAAAAACCTGTAAATATATTGGAGAGTTGATTTCAATTACTGTCAAAAAATGTTTATATAATGTATACCCCATACATTTATGGGAAAAGCCTGAAAATATACTGGAGAGCTGCTTGTAATTATTGTTAAATAATGTTTATATAAAGTTAACCTCATACATTAATGGGGAAATGTATGTAGATATATTTGACAGTTGCTTTTAAATAAGATCAAATAATGTTTATATAAAGTAAACCCCATACATTTATGGGAAAAGCCTGTAAATATATTGGAATTACTGTCAAATAATGTTTATATCAGGTAATCATTATTAAAATAATGTTTTTGTAAACTATTATCACATGATCTTATTTTTTTGTACAGTATAAAACCAACATTTACCAGGGATCTACTGTGAATATATTGGATAATCACATAAAATAAAAGCTTAAAGCTCTCAAGATACCATTAATGGGTGTTAAAGGAGGGTAATTTGAATGTAATTTTACATAATTTTTCTGCGTTTTACATCCAGAAATCTGTACTTTGATGGGGAGTTCTTGTGGATGGATTGGATAATCCTATGAATTTACCAAAGAGTACTGTATGAAAACAAGAGTCTTCATTTAAATTAGGTAATTTTAAGGTAGTTCTGCAATCTTTTTCATTTTTTGTGCAGATTTATACATTTGTTTAACATTCTAGCAATGTTTTATGATGATATTTTATTTTTATTTTGTAATGGTTGGACTGTAAAAATGTAGACAATGTCCAAAGTAAATATCCGTATTTTTAAAATAAATAACTAAAGGTTTTTTTACTGTTACTTGACGGTAAGTGTTTGGCAACTTTTGCTGCCAGACTTTTTACTGTTTTTTTACCTTTTTTTTTTTTTTTTACAGTGCAGATTGTGAAGGATGGGGATATGGTACCCTTTAACCAGTTGAAAAATCTGTTTGATGTGAGAGATGCTGAATTTTTATCATATTTACACGAGCCATCTTAAGAATACTTATTTCAAAGAACATGGACATGGGGCTTAATGGAGATCTGGACAATAAATTGAGGGGAAACGCCTTGGGGAGGAGATTAGTTTCAGCACTAAATAAGTTGGTGTCCCTTGTCGCTCCTCACAGCTTATCTTCCATTCAATATCATTGGGAGATGACGGACTTGGGTGTATGCCTGACCACAGCATAGTGGGAGACGGTTTTAAAAAACACAACAGATGTATCCAAATGAGTAAGACGCAAAACCCTACAAATAAAAGTTGCGCACAGGGCTCATATCACACCATGTACATTAAAGTAAATGGATCATTCCCTTTCAAATGCGTGCTGCATGGCTTTGGAGAAGCAGGAACACATATGCACCTGTTGTGGCACTGCCCTCCCATGAGGAGCTTTTGGAACATTTTGAGATTGTCTTCTATTCTGTACCCCAATGTCCATTAGTTTGCCTTTTCGGCAGAAAGGTAGAAAATATATAGTCAAAACTCATGCACCACATCATTGCATTAGCTTTTATGTCAGTTAAACGCATTATTATGACACATTTGTCAGAGTCTGCTCTCTCCCTCATCTGTTGCTGTGGGAATTATCCAATCATCCGGTCTCACTCTCTGCTCTGCCACACCCCTCATTAGTTCAACCACTTTCACCTTGCGCTCCCACCAGCTCATCATCTCCAATCAAGCCAGTATATAAGCTGCATCAGCCCACTCCCTCTTTGTCAGATTGTCTATGCTACTATGCCAAGTCATCTTGGCTTCATCACTGGACTGCCTTCCTGGTTCCTGATCAGCTTGTCTTCGACCATCGCTCCTCGTCTCTGCCCCGGTAAACCCACCAGCCTTCTGTCCCTGACTCTGAGTTCTGCCTGCCTGTTCCCTGGTCTTTGTCTGCCTTGGGAGTGGAAGATCGGGGTTCAATTCCCGGTGGAGCCATACTCATCAGAACTGTGTTTCTCTGACTGTGCTGCTATTGCCTTGACATTGTGTGGAATAAAGACTGTAAAATTTACACCAGTGTCATTTGTGCTGCTATTGGGTCCATTCTATACCCATTACAACATTAGAAATTACACAAACCAAAGTGTTTTAGGCTTGATTATTGATTTAAAAGACTTCATGAATGTATTGTCAATGGAGTGGGCAGCCTCAGCCCTCCTTGATTATGATCATGGATTTAATGGACCCTGGATATTTATCAGATCATATTTGAATAATATGTTATGTTATTGTTTGTTTGTTTGTCTTGTTTAATTTGATTTGGTATTGTACATGGTGTTGAACACTATTTTATGTGAAATATTTTTTGTTGTCTAACATTGTCCAATGTCAGTGTTTAGTCCCTTGTCATTAGGGCTGGCCTATAAGTAATATCACAATATTTCTAGGCTATATTGCGATACACAATATATATCATGGTATTTCACAATCTCCTCTAAACTACTAGACTACTAAATAAACTACAGTTATGATAATTAAATAAATTTCTGCTACAATAAAGTACTGTTATAATAAAGTTAAATAAAGTACCGTTAAAGTCAAAGTCATTTATTTATAGAGCACATTTCATACAGAGAGCAACACAAGGTGCTTCACAAGGCCAAGAGCAATACATGTATAATGATATAAAGTACGAACATACATATCTTCATATATAAAAGCAAGCATGTGTACAAAGATGGGTTAGATATATGGTCATGTGACTTCAGGCCAATCGTTGTCCAAGATTAACAGAGGCAAGGGGAGTGTCCTAGAAGGGACATGGGTGACACCATATTTGGTCCATTGAATGGAGAAGTGCAACTAAGGGGGGGGGGGGGTGCTTAGGTTTGTACAGAGGATGTGTTAATCCAAAAATGTGCCTATTAGATATGGCATACATTAAAAACACTTTGATTAGAATAATAACCAACCAGCATTTGTCGATTTGTGGGGTTTATCAGAGACTACCTCCAGAATTTGGGAGTGGAGAGGATGGAATGGCCTGCCAGCAATCCTGACCTCAACCCTATTGAACACTTGTGGGATCAGCTTGGGCGTGCTGTTCATGCCAGAGTGACCAACACAACCACGTTGGCTGACTTGTGAGAAATACTAGTTGAAGAATGGGATGCCATCCCACAGCAGTGTGTGACCAGGCTGGTGACCAGCATGAGGAGGAGATGCCAGGCTGTTGTGGCTGTGTACGGTTCTTCCACACGCTACTGAAGTTCCTGTTTGTTGAATGAATACATTTGTAATTTGCCAATATGTCTTGTTTCTTCAAACTTCAATCATCCAATCCACCAAACACCAAACAAGAGTCAATGGCAGAATAAGCTGTTTGGCATTGGCAGAGAAAATTTGGCACATTTTTCATGGGTGCAACCCACATACTCAGCTCTGCTGCTCATCCCACAAATGCATGTTCCTTACAAATGTGGCACCATTTAAAAGGGAAATAAACAGGCTTTCCAACGGTATCAGATTTATTGCCAAGAAGCATTGTTAGAACAACGAAATAATCTACCAAACGCAAATTTCCTTACTTTTTGTGCTAAGTTTAGATTGATTTTATCTCAGTGTTACCATTATATGTTCACATTTGCAACCTGTGTTTACATTTGCAACCTTTAAGATGCTTTGTTGAACATGTTTGTGTTTCTTATAGTAAAAAATATTACAATTTTCCAAATTGGATTTTATTTGCTTTGTGTGTTTTTGGGGGTCCAATATGATGATAAAACATGTCAAACTGAAAAAATAATTGTCAGGTCATATAGGTGATCTTGTGCTGAAAAAAAAGATACCCAACATTGGCATGTTAAACACAGCAGCAACATTAAAGTGACATACAGAGGCAAATTCAAAAGTATGCAAAAACGACCAAAATAGCCCAAGACTCCTAAGGGTTAAACTGTGTGGGGTTTATAGTTTAGAGTAATATCTAAATCAGTTGAGACAAACATGATCTGACCTGAGAGTTTTCAATGTACAGTGTGGACTAATTAATGTGGATCAATAATTTAATTGTCTATCCTCTGTAAAACATCTCTTAAAATCTTTTCAATACATCCAACTATCTGTGTACTTACAAAGCTTTGTTGGAGGCTCTGACCACTGGCAAAAGCCTCAGAAGAGCCTCCTCTGAAGCAAAGTATTTCTTCAGGTCAAACACATCCAGATCTTTTTCTGATGACAGTAAGAAGATACCAGAGCTGACCACTGAGCAGGAGATAGTTCATGTACTTGACTGTTTCCTGATTTGTCTGTGAGCTACTTCCTGTCTGTGTCAGTAGACCTTGTAGGAGAGTCTGATTGGTCTGCAGAGAAAGACCATGGAGGAAGTGGAGGAACAAGTCCAGGTGTCCATTTTGACTCTGTAAGGCCTCATCCACAGCACACTGGTAGAAATGTGCAGATTTGGCTTTTCTTGTTTCAGACTTCTTGGATGTTGTTTGTTCTTCTGCCAACAGATTGACTCCAGACTTGATGAATGTCAGATGGACATGAAGAGCAGCCAGAAATTCCTGAACACTCAGATGGATGAAGCAGAACACCTTGTCCTGGTACAGCCCTCTCTCCTCTTTAAAGACCTGTGTGAACACTCCTGAATACGCTGAGGCTGCTATGATATCAATGCCACACTCTGTCAGGTCTGATTCATAGAAGATCAGGTTGCCCACCTGCAGCTGCTCAAAAGCTAGTTTTCCCAGAGATTCAACCGTCCTCCTGCTCTCTGGATTCCAGTGTGGATCCGTTTCAGCTCCTCCATCATACTTGATGTTCTTCAGTTTGGAATGAACCACCAGGAAGTGGATGTACATCTTAGTCAGGGTCTTGGGCAGCTCTCCTCCCACTCTGCTTTTCAACACATCCTCCAGAACTGTAGCAGTGATCAAGCAGAAAACTGGGATGTGGAACATGATGTGGAGGCTTGACCTGCTCCTCATCTCTAAATGTCTTCCTGAAGTACTCCTCCTTATGTGGGTCAGTGAACCCTCTGACCTCTGTCACTATGCCGACACACTCAGGTGGGATCTGATTTGCTGCTACAGGTCGTGTGGTTATCCAGAGGCGGGCAGAAGGGAGCATTTTCCCCCTGATGAGCTTTGTCAGCAACACATCCACTGAGGTGGATTCTGTAACATCAGTCAGGATCTCATTGTTGTGGAAGTCCAGAGGAAGTCGACACTCATCCAGACCGTCAAAGATGAACACAACCTGGAACTCTCCAAACCTGCAGATTCCTGCTTCTTTGGTTTCAGTAAAGAAGTGATGAACAAGTTCCACCAAGCTGTACTTTTTCTCTTTCAGCACATTCAGCTCTCTGAAAGTGAATAGTGAACTGTATGTCCTGGTTGACTTTGTCTTCAGCCCAGTTCAGAGTGAACTCCTGCGTTAAGACTGTTTTCCCAATGCCAGCCACTCCCTTTGTCATCACTGTTCTTATTGGTTCATCTCTTCCAGGTGAGGCTTTAAAGATGTCTTCTGGTCTGATTGTTGTTTCTGGTTTGTCTGGCTTCCTGGATGCTGTTTCAATCTGTATGACCTCATGTTCATCATTGACATCTGCAGTCCCTCCTTCTGTGACGTAGAGCTCTGTGTAGATCTGATTCAGAAGGGTTGGGTTTCCTGCTTTAACAATCCCCTCAAACACCGTCAGAGTGGTAATATGTTGTCAAGATATTGTTGTCATAGAAACAAAACCCATGTGCAGCACCTCATCAAAAATGTGCTGGGATTGCTGGGATGAATCACTCCCCAGTGCCCTGCCAGCGCTTTTCTACCAGAAAAAAACGCTATATGGACATACGCCCCAAAGATGGAAGGTGTGGTATTAATAAATACACTCTCAGTCATATTACAGCTCTGAAACAGCTGAGCCAATCACAGTGAGGCATGACAACAATAGCTCATCAAATGATAACACAGAAATCCTATTATTGTCTGGATGGAGCAGAGTGACATGTGAACACACATTACTACAAATCTACAGCCAGAGGCAGATCATGTTGGATATTTAAACAGTATAATTTAAACCATTTAAATGATCACATAAAGTCATTATTCTAATGTATCACACCATATCGAAAGTGACACAGCCCTATTTGCACCCCAACATATCTTAAGATTAGAATATAAAAGACAACTTTAGAAAATAGAAAGTTGGAATTAAGGAGGCACACAGGATTGATGAGCCCTGTGTTAGGACAGATGTTCCTGTTTTAACCTCATTAAATGCTATTTTTTATGTAGCACCCAGGTGGCTATATAGTTATGAACTGTCGGCTTTTCAGCCATCAATTTTGGACTGTTTTTCTCCAATTTCCATGCAAGACCTCACTGTTCTGGTGGGTAGTATGAGATCCTCGTCCTCTCCTGTTGACATTTTACCTGTCCCATTGAGTGTATTGGTCCATGCCTGCTTTCTATTATAAGCAGCTCCCTGCAATCTGGTTGTGTCCCAGCTTACTTCAAACATGCAGTTGTTCAGCCTCTCCTGAAAGAAACAAACCTTGATCCATACATTCCCAATAGCTACAGGTTTATATCCAAGCTGCCTTTTATTGACTGCACATAACATTTTTGATGAATTCCAATCAGGTTTCCGTCAAAAGCATTCCACCGAAACTGCTCTTCTCTGAGTTTCCAATGACATAGTGATGTCTTCTGATGTGGGTGAGTGCTCCATTTTAGTGCTGCTGGATCTTAGCGGAGCTTTTGACACCATGAATAATGATTGAAAAGTTTAGAGAATGTATGGATGTCTCAGGGAGCGCCTTGGACTGGTTCTCCTACCTCTCAGATAGGAGTTTTTCTGTGTCTCTTGGTCTTTAGACGTCCAGAGCTGCTGCTCTTTCCTGTGGTGTGCCTCAAGGTACTGTTTTGGGTCCTATTCTATTTGCTTTGTATATGCTCCCCCATTTCTTCTTGAGGTACCCTTCTGCCTGTGTTTTGTTTTTATGTTAACTTTAACTTGTAGCATATGTTTTTATTGTATGTATGTTTTCATGGTCTTAATTTTAACTTTTATTCCTGTGAAGCACTTGAATTTCATTTCTGTGAAAAGTGCTATACTAAATACACATATTATATTAAATAACTCAAATGAACTGGTTTTAATGTAATACTTTTTAAACATTTTTAAAGATTATTCATTCATCTTTATTTATTTAAATGTTTATTTGTCTAAAATGAAATATTTTTTAGACTGGGCTACATTTATTTAAACACATCTAATAGTTAACTTCTTCTGTATTCATCTGTGCACCATACGTGCAGTGCTGGCACCAAAATGCTGCTTGCAGTGTTCATTGTGCTACCATGAAAAAAAAGGTCCTTTAATATTAACTTGGCTATGATGGTGAATGCTGAGTATTAGCACTTCTTGATTTAAATGCAGCATTTGACACAACAGGCCATGCCTTTATGTGTCTGACCTCACAATGTTCAGTATATTGCTCAGTTAGCACTTTGATTCTTCAGCCAGAGGGTGAACTCAAACAATTCCAATTAAATACAAATTGTACATGCTAATTTCAGTTATAAAGAATATACTTACTCATGTTTATCAGCAATCACCCTACTGTAGTGCTGGATTTAAAAATTACATAGTTGACTCAGAGCTGAAAATTGCGTCTGCAATCACTAAAACAGCACATTTTTTTATATGTCCCTCTGCATCAGGTGCACATTAAACAGACACTGATTTTAAGATTCTTCTTTTTACTCATAAACCTCTGCACGTCACACTGTTAAACTGTTGAGATCACCATCTTAAATCCTCTGATGAAGGGTTTCTTGCTGTCCCAAGGACCAAATTATTGTCAAGTGGAGGTCAGTGAATTTGTCCGTCAAGGACCCTAAACTCTAGAAATGTTACATTCCCAGTAGAACTGCTACACTTTTTGGCGTTTTAACTGTGTATTGCTTTAAAAAGGGGCTTGGAACAATATGGAGAAAGAAAGAAATGCTCCTCAAAAGTTGTCATAGACCAAGGTGAGGAAAGCAGAAAATCTCCATATTTGGCAAACTGCAGCCAGTTTTTCTTGATAAATTAATAAATGAAACAGTTGTGAAATTTGTTGTAAATTCCCCCTCGATAGACTAATCAACTAATCAATTAAGCACTTAACTTGTAATTTAATCTGAAATGCATTTTACAATGTATTTGACATTGAATAAGGTGGACTGCTGCATTTGTTTATATGCTATACTGTTGCTTTAATCATTCATATACATACATTTATTTACTGTTTTTTGTTTCAATATTTTGATCCTCCACAGTTTCTTTGAACCATTTTGCACATTTTGATTTTCAAACGTGATTTAAAAGATAACGTTTTGCAGATAATACACAATAATACACATGGGGATTGAAAAAATAAGATCTTGTTTACACTTTGTATTAAAATGCAATTTGCATCTTGTTAGATGACTAATCCACTCATGGCTGTGCATTAACATCTAGTATATCTGGTATGTGTCGCCGCTGTTTGCACCATGCTGTGATGACAGTGTGCACTGTCTCCAAATGCTGTATATCTTGCATTAATATGTATTTTTTTTAATTAGATAAAGGATTGAAATGCCTGAAAATCAAATATCTACTCAGACAGAAAAAGTGTATGTGTTTGTGTGTGTGTGTGTGTGTGTGTGTGTGTGTGAAATAACTTTTTGTCTTAGTCCTCCCAGATTTGACCCTTCTACATCTCAAACAAGGGAATCAGTAAAATATAAAATGTCAAGGGTCACTGACACCAAATAGAAAACATCCCACCTCTTTTCATTTATTTAAAAAAATTTCAAAATAACTTATCACAAGAATCTGGGACCTTTATTAATACACAGTACAGGCTGCAGGCTGTACTGTTGCAGGCTGTGAACCATTACAACATTATATTAAGGATGAGACCCAAAGGGGAGGCACTGCTCACCAATTTACTAAAGAAATTTAACGAGCTCAAGGTGAGAATAAATTGACTCGATAAGGGTCTCTCAAAGAAAGGATTTAACAACCTGTCTGATTCCACCTGTGCAGACCTTTGCTGCAGTGTTTTCTGTGAGAGAGTCAACAACAGTCTCTGTGAGCTGGGGGAGATGACATGCACACACACAAACCAACACACACACTCACACACACCTCCCAGACGTGGTCGGGGTGACAGCTTAAAATCCCTTGTGGATATCGAGGGAGCCGAGTCAGGTCGCTGCGATGATGTTTGTTTACAGTACGCCTCCAAGGCTTTGTGAGTCTCATGCACACTTGCACTCTCTGTTTGAGGGACCTGTAGGGCTGCATGTATGAACACTGCTATAAAAGACAAAGGAAACCTGAGTAAATACCTGATTTGTTTTGTTATTTCTTTCATTTAAGGAAGAATGTAATCCAACACCCATTTCATATACATGCTTCTTATAATTTGATAAGTCTCATATGTCAATTTGTGAGTGAATTTCAGCTTGTTTCAGGTCTTGCCACAGCACCTTCACTGGGTTCAAATAAGAACTCTGAATAAGCTACTCCACTTTCTAATTTCCTCTTGGTCTTCACTCTATACACTTTTGCACTTTGCTCAAAAACTTTAACTTATTGCACTTTGTTGTTCGTTTGTTTGCACAATACCTTAAACAAACTCTTATAGCAAAACTATGACCAGTCAAAACAGTGAAGAACCACATAGTTACAACAGATGTAGAGACAAAAAAAAACAAGTCTTACTGTGTGGCTCCCACTGAAAAGTAAAGCGATCTCGGAAACATAATTTGTGAATTAATCTATGCAAACCTGATATTACATACTTTTGTAAATTCACTATAAAAAGAGATATAAGCAGTTAGCAAAAAGGAATTTCTTAACAAGCTTTCATTTTGCCCATTTAGATGTGGTCTTACTTTTGTGTTTGAGTCATTGTCTTGTGTCATAATGCAATTGTGCCTAAGCTAATGGAGAGAGGCCTGGAAGTTAGCCTGGACATTTATGTTTCCATCAATAAAGTCAAGTTTTCCCCAAAAAACCACACTACCATGACAGTTAGTGAGATATTCCTTTGGGATTATTTGTGATTTGCCCGACAACTCCTTGAAAGAAACACAATGGCTCCACTGTGCTTTGGTGGAGCTCAGAACTTAAAAAATGTAAATTATATATTTTTCTCATCTCTTCTTAATTCTATTTATGATAACTGTACCATAGGAGTTCCACAGGGATCGATCCTTGGACCAATTCTATTTAGCTTATACATTAATTATCTGCCCTTGACTTGCCCAGAGGTCCACATCCAGATGTACGCAGACGACACTGTTTTTTTACACTCACGCTCAAACAAGAGAACAAGCTACTTCCAAATTCACTGCAGCATTGAAGAAAGTATCAGACTGGTGAACTCACTGTTGTTTTACTCTTAACATGAGCAAAACTGTGTACTGTGAGAAATGACAAACATCAACTTGACATCCTTGTTGAGCACTTCAAGTATCTGGACATAATCATTAATTCTAAATTCAATTTGAAGACACACATAAAAAAAAGGTCTTCAGAAGTGTCAGAGCCAGCCTAATGAATTTTATACATATTAGGCATCAACTGCCTCTAGCCGCTGCTAAGCTCTTTATGCACTCAATGATTTTCTCACACTTATCTTACTGTGCTACAGGCTGGTCCCAGGCAGGAGTTATACACTCTTAACAAACAATCTGTTACAATTCTTGCTAAAAAACCAAGGAGCTACCACTACTCTACCATCATTCAAAAGTATAATTTTAAGTTACTGACCTCTGACAGTTTTCTTTGCATTGCAGATATGTGTATATGTGTATAAGTTGATTCATGATCTTGTGCCACCACCACTTAAACAATGTGTGGCATTCTGCAGGAACAATGCTAAGGAGACCAGCGCATCAGTCAGAGGTGACTGCACGCCTGAATTTAGGAAAATTGCTTTCGGACAATCAGCATTTTCAGTCAGAGCAGCAGATAAATGGAAACCAATTCCTACACATATCAGAGAATGCAAAGCTTCAGTATTTTTAAAACAACATTTAAAACATGGCTCAAGACAAACCAATCATGTGATCACTGATCTAAACCTTTGTATGGAACCAACTGTTTTCCAACATACATGTAGTGCATTGATTATTTTTATTATTGTTTTTTTAATATATGTGATGTATTGGTTGTAAATTTTGCACAACAATTGTATTGTTTTTAATTGTTTGTATTGTACTGTATTGTCTATAATATTTCCCTGCCCAGGAAATTGTGTTGTGCATGGCCCCTGTTAAATAAACTAAACTAATAATAATAAATAATATTTAACATGGTCCAGTGTGCTTGTAGGCACACTTATTATGGTTAAGTGTCAATATGAATGAGGTTTAAATTCAACAGGGCTGACACCAATCAGGCCTGCTAATCAGCTGAATCTAATCATCAATCAAATTTGCTGACTGAGTCACTCATGGGGTAAATAGTTTTACATTCTTGATATGGGAGTTTAATAACTTTGCTTCTTAAATATATTTAAAAAAAGTTTACATACATGTATACAACAACAGTAAGAAAACCTGTCTGTCTTACTCTCTTTGTGTAGATCAGCATAACTTTACATGATGTTTGATTCGCTGCTGTTAGCTCACTCGGAACACTTTATAAAATAAATTAATGATCCTCTCAAGATGGGTCATGCAACAGCGAAAAGCAAGCAGTCAAAATACTCAAAGTACATCTTCAAATCATTTTCTCACTGAGTGCTTCAGCTCATTATCCATATTTGTCACTCGGTTGCACACAAACACACTCAGAGGCGAGTCTTCTCACTGTCAGCTGTTTGACACGTTCCCCGCCGATGGGAATGGCACTCTTTATTTCCATGGTGACACTGAACCGAAGAACATGTTCTCTGTCTTTCTGTGTGTATGAGCGACTGAGCTGATTTACACTGCACTACACTTATGACACACACACACACACACACACACTCACATGCACACACAAAACAACACACACAGAGACACGTTTTTAATTGCCTCTAATAGCCAGCATGTACAGGCTTCCCTTGTTAGCTGCTGCCTGCGTGGTGTGTAGGGAGCTGCTTAATGATCATTACAAACAAAGGAGGAACACTGAGGTGAATAGGGAACCAAGCAGAGAGAGCTGAGTCTTGCTCACACTGCATTATGGGAGTGTGTGTGTGCATGTGGCAGGAGGAAGGTGTACAGTATGACAGAAATAAAGAATGCACATGTGTTAGTATTATTTGTTTGAGCATTAGCATTAAAAAGTGAGTGTGTGTGTGTGATAAAACAGACAGAAAAGGGACGGACAGTAACATTTGTGTTTGAAAAACATGAAAAATCATGTGTGTGACCTTCTTCTGTCTTTAGCCTTTCAGCATCCTAATCCCTCTTATAAGCCTGCTAATGATGCACAGTCGCACAACAATTTGTTCTGTATAAATATTTCTGAATAAACATAGAATGATAATGAGTTACCTCGACAGGAGTTACATACACAGCCATGTACCACCCAGAGTGCTGTTTCCTCTGTGTGACTCATAAAAGCCTGTTGCTTTTGAAAATGGTGAAATAAGCAAACAAAATGAGCAAAAACATTCTTGTTTTTTCATGTGAGTGAATTTTTAAAAAGTGACACTGTAAAAAGTAAAACTGATGTCAACATAGATGCCGGTTACTTACTCCTGGTGAGTATCTGGGAGTTTGTTGACAGGGTGGTCGTTAACTCATCAAAAAAAACAAACCTTTAGGTGCTTTCCATTATTTCAAACGTAAAAACAACAGCAGCCTTGCAGCCACAGTAGTCGTCAGCACAGAGAAAGAAGAGAAAATGGCTGCCACTCTTGTGTACACACACGATAATTTGCCAACGTTGCACGCCTTGTGACCATGATGCAGTATTCTTTCACACTACGTCTACATTAAGCCCGCTAATTTCCAAAACGCTGTTTTCCTGCAAAAACAAGATGCTCGTTTCTGCAAATACCTCCGTCCACATTAAAACACCACTGGGCATGAGTGGAGGACAAATGAGCAACAACAAAAAAAAGAACGGCATACTATTTTTGTTTCCACCGTGGCTTCCTGACATCCAACGTATTGTTATTGAAAGCAGATTAAAACATTTTCAGAGAGAGAAAGGTGATGTATAGCTATGTTTAACTCCAAACAAGCTATCAAAGTAGGCAACAACACTCACATGAAGCCGTCCGCCATTGTTGTTATTGTCATTGCGTTCTTCCTCTTCTTCTTCCTCTAACGGGTTTAATTAAAATTTTAAAACAAAAAACTGCCAACATCTGTTTTAAAAGCTCTGTTTTCACCGCATACACTACAGCACCAAGCCAGCGTTTCCGTTTACACACCCTGGAGGTTTTCAGGGGAGAAAAACACTGTTTTAGTCTGGACAGAGGGCAAAAACGGAGAGAAAAAGATGTGTTTACAAACTTAGCTGGCTTAGCATGGACATATTCTCAATCACTACTCAGTTCATGACATCTCAAATTGTAGTGGAAGGCCAAATGACTGTGGGACCAATGTCTTATGACCAATATAAAACACAGAAGACCACTAGATTAAGTTTGAGTTTGCTGTTGGAGGTGCTGTTTGAATATTGAGCATTCTGTGTGGAGTTGTCACTTCTGCATTCATGGGGGTTTTGTCCAGGTGCTCACGTAGTCCAAACACCTGTTGCTCAGGTTTTCTGGAAGCTGAATCACTTTTAATGAAGAATATGAATATATTTATTGGCGTAGCCCTTCCATCTGGTCAATCTACTGTATTAGTAGTTACATTAATTAAAAAGATAGTTGCAATTCAAATTGAAATATAAGATTATGCTTCCTAATTAAATATGCAGTGTGGTGCCTCTCTGCCTTTTTGCCTGATGTATTCTGGGATAGGCTCCAACCTTCTGTCCAGTCCAGTGACCCTGGCTCAATCACAGTGTCCAACCTTTGTCCAAAGCACTGAACCCTTGCAAACATTAATTGACAACACCTGCATGCTTGTGGATGCGTGAGAGAGTTCATGAGGGTGAAAAGGCTGAAAATGCTGCATGAACAGCGGTTTGTCACATCGGTGGTGTTGGGTCAGAGGTATGTCTGTGGCGAGGAAAGTAATGAGGTTTAATTTTATACCTTATTAGTTAAAATGTCTGTTATAAACTCCAAGTTTGAAGGATAAATAGTAATTTTGTTGGGTCAAATCAGAAACAAACAACATTTGTAGAAACTGTGGTTATGCCACTATAGGACACACAGCTGCATAATGCATGCAGTGCTGATTAATGTCATTCTATGTCATCCTTCTTTTTAACATATTACGATAATGCAGTTGTGGGACTCATGTAACGGCTGCAGGATTGCAAAATTGCAGAAAATGGGCATGGTGGTCCACAGGATAGCAATCACACTCTTACAGATTTTACAGCGGGACAGCCCTGATTCCTCACAGACTTATCAGAAATAGGATTCAAAGTCTGTGACATGGATTGATGTTTGAGTTAAAAAATTCAATATGATGCCCTAGAGGCTCATTTGTCTACTATACACACCAAACACTCTCAGTTGCAAGAGTTTATTTGTTGTGCCTGGCAGAGTTTTACACGCATGCGGTATCTATAGTTTGGCAACACTATATTTTGCTGTCAAGTCTGCGTCTCATTTTTAGTTTCCTCATTAGAAATAGTTGCACATAGTTGATTTGGAACACCCTCCTTTTACATTGCATCCCTATTAGACTATTGCTGAGCCAAACTACAGTAGCTTGACTTTTAAAGAACCATAATGACAATCTCACAAACCACGTATGCTTTTTATTTTTGACAACCTTTTTAAAACATGACGTACAATTTTTGATTTTCTTATTTATCTTTCCAGGCAAATTCTTGTGTGTAATACATCACATGTATACGATCATTTTTTTCAGTTTAGTTGTAGATTTATTTGAAAAGCCCTAAACTGTAGTATTTCACAAGAATAATAAAACTCTGACAAAAACTAATTGAGACATCCACAAAATTGGTTGAAAATGGACACTGTGATGTAAAGTAGGGTATATATGATTTATCCTAAAAGAGGTAGAAAAAAGAAGTCATTTAAAATGTATTAGCTAGTTCCTGCAATTTTCTATTATTGAGGTAAACTACAGTTATAACATGATTATCACCAAAAATAAGCTATTTTTTACATCCTCTAGGGGTAATATACAGTACGTCTATCCCAGACAACCTTTTGCTAATGAAAATTAAGATACAAATCTCAAGAAATCAATTTTTATAGCTTTCCCCAGTGATAGATGCAGAAGTTCACCTCAGTTACATTAGAGGAGGAAAAGAGTCTGAGAGCTATTAGACAACAAACAGTTTTTCCTTCTAGATTAGCCTCCGCAGCTCCCTCATGCCAAAGTGATGTATAACAGGAGCTTTGAGTACTTGGAAATGCAGGAATATAATCCATTATCATGACCAGTGACATCTCATTATCAGATGTTCAGCTCATTGGATGTAACGCAGCGCTAACACCTTCAGCTGCCACACTACTCAATTCCATTTCCACTGGACCAACCCCGACTCTAAATCTATTGCTTTCTCTGTGCTGTGTGTCACTCTGGTTAATAGCATGTGCCAGATAGCGTTAGGTTAATGTCAGTAAACAGCTTTAAATAAGAGAACAAAAACAAGTTTATTGTTTCTCTAAATGACCACGACTCTCACCTCTCTCAGAGCATAAAAGAAAATCACACCGAGGCAATCGACCATCTGACATTGATTCAATAATTGTTTCTGACTGTAGAGGGCGAGACAAGGAGTCAGACAGAAATGTGCTCTTGGCAAAAGTGTTTGAAACACTATCCTGGAGCTCTCAGCCTAACTCATCTGCCCACCCTGGAATCCGATAAACACTCTGCAAAATCCAGAAGAGGCCCCTTTGGCTCACTACGGTAGGTCAGACAAGAAGCTTGCATCTGTGTGTGTGTGTGTGTGTGTGTGTGTGTGTGTGTGTGTTATGTGCATGCATGAGAACCTCGACGATAACACTTTCTTTTGTGTGGATGCCCAAAGGGTCTGAAGAGGATAAATGGAACCAATTACTGGTGCTTCACCACTCATCGTAGCTCGTGCTGTAGCCACATGGCACAATGACAACAGTTACACTGACATTTCACACTTACACAGATCTGGAATTAGCTCCCCAAAAACCATCTTAGTGTGAGGATCATCTTCATCTACTGGCTAACAGAGATGCTTGTAGCGATTCACTGCTGTGTATCTAATTGAAAAGTCATGTTTTTTTTTTTTCTGAATTTAGAGAGGAATAGTGTTCACGCTCTGAATACAACTAATTTTGTAGTGTCATACGCACAGAGGGTTGTGCTGTATGATGATATTCCTATTTTCTGTTCTCTCCAATTGTAGTCCATAGAAGTTACAGGAATAAAAGCAAGTCACGGGTGTGTCCATCTGTCGTAGTGTGGTTTAACACACATAACATGTCCCTTCTCTCTCTCTCTGCTGTCAAATAACAGCACAAATGTTCAAATAAAGCAAGACTACGAGTCTACAGACATGCTAACGGCCCTGCGAGGCTGCACTAAGTCACCTTCATACTTCGATCTAAATGCTAACATCAGCATACTAACATACTTAGAATGACAATGCTAACATGCTGATGTTTAGCAAGTATACCTTTTTTTATGTTCACCATCTTAGTTTAGCATGCTAACATTTGCCTATTTGCGCTAAAGCACAACTGAGGTTAAAAGGGAATAATCCAAAGGTCCTGGGCAACATTTAGACCTGATGATGAACAGACATTTGTAAAGTTAGAAGACAATAATAAATACATAATATATATTTAGAAAAGTATGAAAATAAACGGTAACACTTCACTTCCTATTTAGTCCCCCTATTTAGCACTCATAAGCAGTGGGCCTATAAAAACATTTAATAAATGGTTTATAATGTATTTATAAGCATAGATAAGGACAGTGTTTTCAATGTACAGTATTTGTTAGTTTATTTACATTACATTCATAAACACTTATATTTGCTAACAATGACATTATAATGTGTAAACCATTTATGCTAAATAGGAGGGACTTAATAATGTGATAAATAAATAAGTAAGTAAAAATTTACAAAACTGCACAATACAGGTAAGATGTGTGGCAGTGTCAGCTGTGAAAAATGTCGTAGTCATGATTAGTTGTGAAAATGGTTTGCATAGATCCAAATCTCCGCAACTTTGCAGGATTTGCAGAAGCCATAAAAAGATTCACTAGCAGTCTTATTTTCTTCAGAAATGTCTTTTTGACCAAGAATGACTGAAAAAAAAAATCTTTCTCAATCAGCACAAAGAAAGGAGGTGAAGAGGGAGACTAAACCAAGAGATACAGAGAGATTGCCACAGTCAATTACAACCCTGTCTTGCCCTGCAGCCTGTCCTGATTATCAGCTGCCCATCTCAGCTCCGTCTAAATGATTCCACAGGCTGAGTAAATAAAGACATCTCTTACCAAGAGGAGGAGTTGGGGCTCTGCAGTGCTGGCGGTGACCACTGGGGGTTGCTCTTTCAGTGGCTCTTCACACTTCTGATAACACAGCAGTATCTGCATTCCTCTGTATCATCTGTGTCATGGCTTCCTTCTGTGGGTGTTAAATCTATAGCAGCTTTCATCATTTTTAGCTGTCATGATAATATTAAAATAAATTCTCTATGTCTCTGAGAAATGTAGATGTACCATATATTTGAATGAGTCTGATTAGCGTCTTTTTGCCTCAAATGTAGATGCATTACACCTTTTATTTTTCAGGAATACCAAGGCTTTTTTCAAAAGTGAAGATACATTTAATGTGAATAGTGGCGATAATTATTTTTAATGTATTATATATATGTGGACTCCCCTAGAAAAGTTGCATAATGCATTTATTTGAAATACAAAGGTGTCAAATATGACATTTCATTACAATACAGTAATCCAACTGACCAATGAGATATGTGAAGGTGTTATTCACTGTGACAAGACCTTATAAAAAGTCATAGCTAAAAAACAACACAGACTAAAATTAATTACAATAAAACCTCACTAAAAGGAATGTTTTCTCAACTTCTGTGCAAGCAATCATGTCACTAACTGTTCTGCCATCATAAGGCTCAAAGGTCAACCCCAGGTAATTACTTTAAATAGAAATGGTTAATTCTTTATGACCTCTTTCCCCTCTTTAGCAGAGTGAGACACAACCAGACATGTTGCTTGGATCACCATAGCGACACTTAATAAGAAACAAGGCAGATTGCTTTTTATGATAGGAATAGGACTAGTGAGGTTGATGCACATCAAATGTTGCTAAAACTATGCATGCACTTTTACCTAAGTAGCAATTTGAATGCATGACTTTTAGTTATGATATTATGTATTTTTACTTTCTTGTATTACTACTTAACACGACTTAAATAAAGGGTCTGAACAACAGTTCAAATAGCAACAGCTGCGTGTGAATGGATATGATGCTGTCAGGAAACATTTCTTTTGTCTTCACCCTGGCTGAGAGCTGGTACTGTACCTCAAAAAACAAAACAGATTGTCATGGGATGAAGAGTGAATTACAATAATAAAGAGTGACAGGGAGAAAAAGGAAAAGAGGGAGAGAAGCAAATGGGGATGAAAAAAAAAACTGTAATGGAACAGAAGAGAGAAGAAAGAAAGACTGACAACAGAGCTTTGGTGAGCTGGAGGAAATTGAAATGCAGATGGCTAGGTATTCTGTTAAGCTCTCACACCTCTCTCCCTATTCTTGAAGCCCCGTCTCTAATTTCA